>NW_007254923.1:935210-936751 GCF_000164805.1 Carlito syrichta | reverse complement strand
CAACTTGAAACCTTAAGGAAATGGAGGACTTTCTGACATCACATAACCTACCTAGGTTGGAACAAGAAGAAACTGAGACCCTAAATAGACCAATAACAATCAAGAAAATCGACTACGTAATAAGAAAACTACCTACAAAAAAAGCCCTGGTCCAGATGGCTTTCCAGCAGAATTCTACAAGACATTTAAGGAGGAACTGGTACCAATCCTACTGAAAGTATTCCTGGCAATTGAAAAAGATGGAACTCTCCCCAAATCATTTTACGAAGCCAATATCACATTGATACCCAATGCAGGTAAAGATCCAACAAAGAAAGAGAACTACAGGTCAATATCTTTGATGAACAGAGATGCTAAAATTCTCAACAAGATCCTAGCAAACTGATTCAACAACACATCTCAAAAATCATCCATCATGACGAAGTAGGCTTCATTCCTGGGATGCAAGGCTCGTTAAACATTCATAAAACCATAAATGTAATTAAATACATCAACAGATGTCAAAACAAAAACCACATGATTATATCATTAGATGTAGAAAAAGCTTTTGATAAAATCCAGCACCGCGTCTTGATAAAAACCCTCGAACATCTAAGCATACAGGGAACATACCTCAAAACAGTAAAAACGATCTATGAGAACCCACAGCCAGCATACTCCTAAATAGACAAAAATTGGAACCATTTTCCCTGAAAACTGGAACAAGACAAGGATGCCCACTCTCACTCCTCCTGTTCAACATAGTATTGGAAGTCCTGGCTCGAGCAATCAGAGAAGAGAAGGCAATCAGGGGTTTCCAAATAGGAAAAGAGGAAGTCAAGTTATCTCTCTTTGCAGATGATATGATAGTGTACCTTGAAAACCCAAGAGAATCTGTCAAAAACCTCCTTACACTGATAAAGACCTTTGGCAAAGTCTCAGGATACAAAATAAATGTGCAAAAGACAATTGTATTTCTTTACACCAATAATAAACAAACAACAACCCAAATAAAAAACACAATTTCATCCACAATTGCCACACAAAAAATGAAATACCTTGGTATCTTCCTAACCAGAGATATGAAAACCCTTTACAATGAAAACTACAAAACACTGCTCAAAGAAATCAAAGATGACACAAAAAAAATGGAAAAATATCCCATGCTCATGGATTGGAAGAATCAACATTGTGAAGATGTCCATCTTACCTAAGGCAATCTACAAATTCAATGCAATACCCATCAAATTACCAGCAAATTCTTGTCAGACATAGAAAAAGTACAGGAATTCATATGGAAACACAAACGTCCAAGAATAGCCAGACCAATCCTCAGCAAAAAAAAACAAAACAAAAAACAAAAAAACATAGCAGGTGGTATCACCTTACCAGACTTCAAACTTTACTGTACAGCTACAATCATCAAAACAGCTTGGTATTGGTATGGGAACAGGCATATAGATCAATGGAATAGAATTGAGATTCCAGAAGCAAAACCTCAATTTCTCAACCAACTCATCTTCAACAAAGCCTCCACCACCTACCACTGGGGAGAGGAGAAC
>NW_007254923.1:934605-934895 GCF_000164805.1 Carlito syrichta | reverse complement strand
GCTTCTGCAAAGCCAAAGAAATCATCAAGAGAGCATGGAGACAGCCTACAGACTGGGAAAAAGTATTTGCCAACACCAGGTCTGACAAAGGTTTAACATCTTGGATCTACAAGGAATGCAAATGTGCTAAAAAGAAAAAAAAACAAACAACCCATTATAAAATGGGCAAAAGATATGAACAGACACTTCACAAAGGAAGACATCCAAGCAGCCAACAGAAACATGAAGACATGTTCAACCTCACTAATCATCAGGGAGATGTAAATCAAAACCACACTGAGATACCACCT
>NW_007254923.1:902995-934425 GCF_000164805.1 Carlito syrichta | reverse complement strand
AAATCACTCTATAAAAAAGACACCTGCACATGTATGTTTATTGCAGCATTGTTCACAATAGCAAGAACCTATAAGCAACCATGCTGCCCATCAAAAGAGGACTGGATTAAAAAAATGGGGTACGTATACATGATGGAATACTGCATAGCCATAAAAAAGAACAAAATCATGAATTTTTCAGCAATCTGGATGGAACTAGCGTCTATAATACTGAGTGACCTCTCACGGAAACAAAGATCTGAGTATCACATGTTCTCACTCATACAATGAATCTTGAACATCCAATGTAATACTGTAAGAAAATGACTGACAGTAGTGGGAAACTATGGGGTGGGATGGGATTAATGGTAGCAAATATCTGTCTGGGAACGGGGAAACACCTCTTATCAACAGGAGGCCTTAATGAAACGTATTTGTATACCTAACCCTTAAGTGTACCCCACAACATCATAATAAAAAATATTGATTAAAACAAAACAAAACAAAAAAACACAGAGCATCTAATCATCTTCTCAATACTTTAAAACATCTAATGAAAGCCAGATATAGCCATGTTTTTTATGCAACATCTTCAACATGAAAGAGAATGCTATGACTCATAATGAGAAAGAACAGCAACTTAGAGGGAAGAGAAAAGGAGCAGAAGAAAACAACAACAACAAAAACGATGGTTAATACCTTTCAGAGACAAGAGATAATGTCACTGCCATAAAAACAAGGACATAATGTCATAAAAAATTAGAAAACATGATATTTCAGAATAGTTTCCAGGGAGATAAAACCGTTCACTTGGCAGTGAACAGAAATCAGATGACATTGGACTTCTAAGCAGCTGAATTAAATTGTAGAAGATAAAAAGTACTACTTACAAAATCCTGAGGAAAAACACTTGCCAACCTTCAGTTACATACTCAGACAATCTCTGTCTTAATGTTGATAAATAATAAAGACATGTAAAGAATGTAAGTTTTCCAAATACTTAAACATTATTCATGGTTTCTCAATAAGCTATTGGAAAGTATGTTCTAAACAAGGATGCAAATCAAGAGATATTTAATTCAGGATGCAGTTGAAGAAATTTCTAGAATGACAGTTGAATAGATGGTGCAAAAAGCAAAAGTTCAGGAGGATAGGGGACTCCTGAAGACCATTTAAGGAAAAAATTAATTGGTAAGTTACCTGAAGGATATGGTAATACTGAGACAGGTTTTATATAATTGTGGTATAGGTCTAGGAAGAAAGAGCAATGACTATATAGACAAACAAACAAATTAAATTCTTGAGTAATTATTAACACCTGGGTAACAGCTCAACTAATAATGCAATTTTAGTATAAAATTTGTCTGTACAATGATAATATAGAAAAAATATGACATAACTACACTAAAAAGATAAAAAAAGAAGATGCCTTGTGAAGGTATGTGTTTGTGAAAGTGGGTTCTGTATATGTAAATGTTTATAGTGAGGGTAGTATCATCAGACTGCTCAATTTTCATCTTCCATAAAATAAAGCAATTGTTCCTAAAACAGAAAAATCGAGAAAGTGAAAAGTAAGAATAGCAATGAAAATATATAGGTACATCACTAAAGAAATAGCTAAAATATTTAAAATGGTTGTTTCTGGGGATTGTTATTTGGATATAGGGCAGACTTTTAATTATAAGTCTGATAAGATTATATAATTTTAAAATTATATAGATGCATAACTTTGATAAAAGTAAGTTTTAGAAATATTTTGAAATTTGGGGGCATTTGTTTAAACATTTTTAATAAATCGTTACCAATCACTTATTGAGATCCTTCTATACCAAAGTTTTATTTTTGTAAATAGAGTCATATTAGAAAGACTGAAATGATCACTGCTGTCTTTGGGAAAGAATTTAAGGATAGAAGTTAAAGTTTTGACATAAATGTTATTTTATCTAGGAAAATTGTCATGACTATTGTGACTAGCTAGGTTGTCTGTCGGCCACTAGATTATGAATCTCAACAAGCATAGGAACTCTGCATGTCATCTTCAGCCTGTATGCCCATCACCAAATAAGCCGCCACTGCAACATTGAACCTTGAAATACATGCATGCTTGTTGAATTAATGTTGAATGAATTACATGTCTCTCACTAATAGAAATGTTTTATCTGGTTACAGTGATAGAAAAATATTTCCCAGAATTATACCATTGACTTTTGCTCACTGTCTCATCTCCTGGATTGTAAGATATTTTATAAAATTATTTCTAAAGTATATTAAACATAGTTTCTTGGCATATTTTAGACACCTTTACAAAGCAATGACCACTTGAAAAATTGCATCATAATTTTAACTTCATTAGCTTTCATTAGGAAGCATGGACTTGGGAAAACATATAATATTATTGGTTAAACAAGGGCAAAACAGCATTCATTACTTTGATTAAGTTTCTAATCTGTATTCATTTCCAGTTTCTTCCAAGTTACACTAGAACATAACAAATAAAAAACAAATCACCAGGCCTGGCAATATTTAAAATATGAATGTCACTTTCCAAATTCATTATTTTCTTTTCCTCGAGGCAACAGACAACTTAGCTTTCATGGCAAGAAAAGTAATTCCTTTGTGGTTATTTCTATGCATTAAAAGATTTTAAAATTTGTGAGACATTATTCCAGCTTGATCTAACAAATGCTGAAGGCAAACATAGATTATTTACAGTATGCCATTTCTCTGACTGAATGTCTTTTACTATATTATTTCTATACCTATCAGTCTGTCTGACACTAGGAGAGTCTTTTCACCCCTAAATGTTGTTTATTTCATTAATCTAATATATGGCATAGACCTTCATTTTTGAAAACTTCATCAATATCTTCCCACAACGGTACGTGAACTGAGGAGAACAGAGAAATAAGACAAGTTCTGTTCCTCTCCATAACCTAATTCCCTTCTTAGTCACACAGCCAGATGTATCCCATAAATGAATTCAAAGACGGTTTAATGCAGTAGTTTCCTACAACATTATTAAGTATTATTGTAATGCTCTAATTTGTTTAAATATATTAAAGCTTATCTCTGAAATTATATTTAATCAAACATATCTATCAAATTTTATGACTTTAGTTTTATGACTAAAAAAGAAGCATTTATCTAAATAATATAGATAAATCCTCAAAGTGCTAGTAAGTTTTCCCTAGCATTTTGTTTGCATCTAGACCTTTTTTTGTTATTTTATTACTCAGCCTTAATTCTGGGTTATTTATTTTAAGTAATCCTGTTCCTACGTAGTTTTCTGGGTTATAAATGTATCACTGTTTTTCCTATCTGGCTTGTATTTTAAAGCACTGTCCTTGATTCCACCTTTCTTATTTAAAAAAAAATAGTTGATGCATTTTCATATGGCCTTGACAAGATTAATGAAACCTCAGGTTCTGACTTCCACCAAAAAAGCTTCCAGGATCTACAAATGTAACCTCTCTCAACTTTAAGTAGTCTCACTCAATCAATTCTCAGAATTAGTCTGTGGGTTGTAAATATTATTGTTTTTCTCATTTTACTGGATTTTTGGAAGGTTGAAGAATTTCTCTAAGGTCCCATAGCTACTTAGTATGAAATTAAGATTTCAGTTCAAAAAATTTAACTCCAGAATGAAAGTGCTTAATCTTTATGCTATGCAATGTAAAAAGTTACATCTGCATAATGTTCATCTGTAAAGTATATAGTAATTATTTATTTTGACCCTTGGAATGTCTTTTCCTCCCTCTGCAAAATACAGAATAGAACAGGCTAGTGCAGTCATAGCATTTTAGTTTAGTGATTATATATTGTATTTGCTATACAGTACATGCATACTTCATGCATCTTCAGGTTATCTGGAAGATTGTGTTATTAGGGAACACTGCTACATAGTATGTGTGCTCAAGTTCTTACTTAGATCATGAAGAAATAATTAAGTGATCCCACAAAACTTTAGATTTACCTTTTATCAGTGTACTTCCAAAGGGCAGTTTGTAAGCTTTGAGGAATTCTCAATACATCCCAGGAAATATCCAATCCTTTTGAAAACCTTCTCTAATATTAACACAAAACTCCAAGTATTTTAACTTTAATTTCTAATTAAGAAAACAAGACATGCATTCATTAATGAACTATAGATGACATAAATCCACATATAACCAAGGGACAAATTGAGTAGAGCTAAACTACTTGAAAGAAAGAAACCCTTCTGAATTGAATAGCTTTTAGTAGTATACATGGATACAATATATGTGTTTACATATGAAAACACTGAAAAAAATGATTGCACAACATAGTAAAAACACACCACTGAACTGAATACTTTTTTTTTTTTTGGAGTTGGGGTCTCACTCAGTCGCTCAGACTGGAGTGTAACGGCTGCTCCCGGCCACCACAGCCTCGACCTGCTGGGCTCCGGCGATCCTTCCGCCTCAGCCTTCCGAGTAGCTGGAACTACAGGCGTGCACTACCACGCCCGGCTGATTTTTTGATTTATGGTAGAGTTGAGGGCTCGCCAAGTTGCCCAGGCGGGTCTCGAACCCGCGGGCTCAGGCAATCCACTCACCTCAGCCTCCCAAAGCGCGGGATTACAGGCTGAGCCACTGAGCCCGGCCGAATTGAATACTTTTAAACTGTGAATTTTATGTTATATGAGTTTCACCTCAATACGATTCCTTGCATATATTATTTCATTTGTTGTATATTGAATAAATAGAAAGTCAGTTATTACTTTTAGATAATTCTTAGACTATGGGAAATTATTTTTACTAAATTCAATTGCTTTACAATTTTGCACATGTTCAACACTATTAAAGAAACATTTACTAACATATTAAAAATTAAAAAACACTAAAATTCTTATCATCCATAGTTAACTTAGTAGTTTAAAGTATTTTTCCTTTAAATCCTTTTTCTCTGCACTGATTATTTTTGCATAATTGAAAGTACTCTATTCATGGCTTTTTGTCTTCATTTATTCTTTTAGCATTATATACCATCAATAGTTAGTATTACTGTATCATAATTACTTTCATCATGTTTATATTTATTTATCCTCTAATCCTTAGACTATAAATATTTATTTTGTTAGCATCATAGTCTGAGTAATATCAACTATATTAATCTTGAAAATATTTAACTTTTTGTACATCTTTAATTACTTTTTAATTTCAAAAGGAAATTAGCAACTAAAATAATTTTTAAAAAACATTTTCTGAACAAAATAAATTCCTTCATACAGCGAGAACAAATTTTTATTCCTATTACCAATGATTTTCTCTCAGGACAATTAACAAAGTGTGAATATTATCATTTTTTAAATTGTTAATTTGATATGTATAGATTTTCTTTTAAAATTTTATTGACTTATTTTTAATCTATTTTACATTTTTCATATATTTTGGGGTTTTAATTTTATTCTATAGTGTTTGCCTCATATTCTTTACCTTTTCTATTGGATTTATGATATTTTAATGATTTGTCGTATGTTTCATTTATGACTGGTAATTTTTATAATTTTCATATTTATTGTACACATATTGGTGATTTGCCTTTGATTTTATCTGATCATTTTAAATTTCTAAAGATTTAAATCTATATAAAGTCAAATTTATATTTTTGAATATTTTATTTGATTTTTCTATTATGGATTATACAAAGTTCAGAGATATAACACTGGTACATTGAAATATTCAGTTTCAAACCATGAAGATTTTAATATCTTTCTAGAAATATAACGATGTAAAGTGGAAGTTTTAAAATTAAAACAAATTTTAAAAATTATTGTTATACTTTTCCACATTTTCTCTCTTCCCAGAAAGATATTTCTGTTACTTGTAGCTCTGTGATTGATGAAAGAAACAACAGAAAAATAAGGTGAAATTTTTATATATTCTCCAAGGGAAATCATTCATCAACCATGAAGAATATTAAAGAGATCAATTACATATAGCTCTGTGTGTTCACTCAGAATTGTATGCTTTCTGTAATGAAACTCACATCACCATTAGAAAGGTTAGATATAAATCACTGAGATTTGATTGAATGAGATCCAAAGAACACATTACTATTATTTTTTGCCTTAGATGTGCAATATACTGATTTTGGTTTGTTTTAAGACACATAGCCAGGGAAAATGAACAAAACTTTAAAAGAAGTTACTTTCTTTGCTCATTTTTATTTTTAACTTTTAAATGCTGAGGCTTTTCTACAAGCAGTACATAGCACAGTCCTGTATAAATGTCATTATTTTCTGACTCTTGAATCTAAATATCTATTATATTTTCATTAGAATGAATGAACTCAGCCTTTGTCAAGCAGTGATCTGATAGTTTTACACAATTATTGTTTTATTTAATTGTATGTGGATAAAACAATGTGTGCCTAAAAATATATTCATGCTGGCAACGTTTCTGAAGGTTAATTTTTGCCACCAAGGCCACTGAGTTGCCTACACTATGTTTCAGAAATCTACACGTAGGCAAACCACGACAGAAATTTTCTTAAGGCATATACTTAGGATTTACGAAGTAAAATAATGTCAAATATGTTGTGAGTATCATGATTGGAGCCTTGTAGAATAATATTTTATTTCAAAAGATAAAATATCTAAATTTTCTTTTTTTTTTGAGTTGAAGTCTCACTCCGTCGCCCAGACTAGGGTGCAGCGACCTGCTGGGCTCCGGCGATCCTTCCACCTCAGCCTTCCAGGTAGCTGGAACTACAGGCGTGCGCTACCACGCCAGGTTGATTTTATTTGATTTATCTTAGAGATGAGGTCTCCCCAAGTTGCCCAAGTGGGTCTCGAACCTGCGGGCTCGGGCAATCCACTCACCTCAGCCTCCCAAGGCGCGGGATTACAGGCTGAGCCACCGAGCCCGGCTAAATTTTCATTTTTCTTCATTTTTTTTTTTTTTAGTTCAAAGCAAAATCCAAAATATATTTTTATAGAAATTTATAACATTTTTCAGAAGTGAGGGGTTTGTAGGATACAGCAGCTTGGCAGTGAGAATCAGCTTAGACAACAGAAGTTAAGAGTGTTATATATTTTATCCAGTAATATACATTGATGATTTAATAAGGGATGGAGTAGTGAGCAGATATCCATAAAGATTTATCACAATACTTCTTGTTGCATGTGCTGTTGTTAAAATACATTGTAATATTGTTAGACTTTTATTTTTAAACCTTCTGAATTTAGATTACTGCTTTAAATTAGCCACTACATAAATCTGGACAATGTGAGCCATAGGTTTTCCTTTCATTTACTGGAAAGAAAAATGAGTTAGAGAAAGAAAATTACATGGTCTGGCAATGATCTACAGTTCTGTAATCTTAAATATTTAAGTAGCCTTATGTAAGAATGTATGATGATTTTTTTCCTTTAAATATAGATGCTTAAATCTTATACGTTCAAATACAGTTATGCATCACTTAAGGACGAAGTCATCTTCTGAGAATGCATCATTAGACAATTTTGCTGCTGAGAAAACATGAAGTATTCTTACACAAACCTAAACAGTATAGCCTACTACATACCTATGTTTATATGGTGTAGCCTATTGCTCCTAGGCTAAAAACTTGTACCACTCTAGTATTCGTGGTCTATCATTTACTAAAATATTATTCGAGGATATATGACTTTATATTAGTAGTGTTAGTTTTAAAATGTATCCCATTCTCAAATTATTGTATAATAATGACTCAAAGTATGCCTCTTTTGGAACAATAGTTGTAAATGTGATCTCTGAAACAGATTTTTTTCGACATCTACTAAATGTTTTCTTTTTTTAAAATAGAAAATTTTAACTTTAAAGATGTGGGGTACAATTCAGGGTTAGGTATACAAGTGTTCATTATGCAGGCACCCTTGCTAATGAAGTGTGTCCCCCCGCCTTTCCTAGCAGTTCCCCACGACTGCAAATCCCACTCCCTTCCTGTGGCAGTTTCCCACTACTGCCAATCTTTTTTTATAGCTTTATGATAGTTGTTCAAGGTTCGCTTATGAATGAAAGCATATGGTACTCTGTTCTTTGTTCTGCGGTAGATCACTGAGTACAATAGACTCTAAATCCATCCAAGTTGCTGCAAAGTCCATATTTTGTCTTTCTTTATAGCTGTATAATATTACATTGTGTGTATGTGCCACATTTTTAAAATTCAGTCCAGTTGATGGACAGCATTGCTAGTTCCATGTATTTGCTATTGTGAATAGAGGTGCAACAAACATGTGTGTGCAGGTGTCTTTTATGTAGAATGATTTGAGTTCCACCAAGTATATTCCCAATAGAGGAATTGCTGGGTCATATTGAAAGTCAATTTCTAGTTCTTTTATAAATGCCACACTGTTTTCCAAAGAGGAAACACTAGTTTGCATTCCCATCAGCAGTGTGGAAGTGTTCCTTTCTCTCCACATCTTTGCCAGCATCTGTTGTTGTTTGTATTATGAATAATGGCCATTCATACTAGGGTTAGGTGGTATCTCAATGTGGTTTTTTTTTTTTTTTTGAATTTCATTTCCCTGATGATTATTGAGGCTGAGCACTTTTTCATGTGGAGACAGATATTTTTAAAAATATACCATATTATCTTAAATGTAAAAGAAGAAAACTAAGTAGAACATTGATTCTCACCCATTATATCATTTTAAGAATAAGCATTATTCTCAGTTTTCTTGCTTTTTCTCAAGTTATTGATAGTAATAAAAGTCTTTCTGTATATTTTTGATATCTGCTAGAATGCATAGCTTCCGAAACGCTCATTGAATTACTCTATCTGGTACAATGTAGGAGGCATGTCTTTTAATATTTTTTTTTGCCAGTGTAGTGCTTTGTGAAGAGTAATATATAATATGCAAATTTGAATACTGCATAAATATATTGTAAATTAAATGAGTGGATGAGTGAATTACAATAACTAATATTACCTGGCATATGATGTTTGGAGATGTAAGGTTTGGGACAGCATTCACTTTTCTTTAGCACCCATATATATATATATATATATTTTTGAGTTGGAGTCTCACTCTGTCACCCAGACTGGAGTGCAGTGGCTGCTCCCGGTCACCGCAGCCTCGACCTGCTGGGCTCCGGCGATCCTTCCACCTCAGCCTTCCAAGTAGCCGGAATTACAGGCATGCACTACCGTGCCCAGCTGATTTTTTGATTTATTGTAGAAATGGGGTCTCGCTGCCCAGGCGGGTCTCGAACCCGTGGGCTCAGGCAATCCACTCACCTCAGCCTCCCAAAGACGCGGGATCACAGGGCTGAGCCACCGAGCCTGGCAGCACTCATATTTATCTATTCCCCTAAGCCATGTATTCTCAGATTTCTTTAGTGAAAATAATTTTTATTTTTAATAGTAACATATCTTTTTGAAAAAAAAATGAACATTTTCATTGAGCTGATTTAGACAGTGTCTAAAATACCAGAGCCAATTTTCTTGGAAAAACTTTTTGTTTTTCATTCTATGTTTTACTATACTTTTTTTGGAAGCTTTCTGAATGTCCTTTCAGTAGTAGAAAATACTAGTGGTGGTAAAGATGTTTAGACATGCATTAACAAAGCCGAAAAAGGGGGTGATGTTATAAAAACGCCATATCACCCCCACATTCAAAACTTGCCAAAGTCTTATTTCTCATTCTATATGTGTTAAGGTTGCTATCATATCATTAATGCTCTCTGAGTCTGAGCTCAGGCGAATAATTCAGTCTATTTCCATTTTTATTTCTCAGAAATTTCCAGTTTTGGTAACGCTGAGCCTCTCAGCTCTCTATTTACCTCATTCATTTCTTGTTAAAAGCTTGGGCATTGGGTCTAAAATATTTTTCTTTATTCTGTGTTTCATTTTCTTCTCTGCAAAATAGAGAACATTCCTATCTTACAGGGTTTTGTGAGGAATTATAGGCACAAAGTAAAAAAAGGACTTAGCCTTATGTCAAGCACATTGACAATGCACAATAAATGGCACCAAATCGTCATCATCACCATCCTCATCCTCATCATTCTCATCATCATTTCAGACATTTTCTTGTCATATTTCCTGTTTCTGGAATGACTCTCTTTTCCTGGTCCTACAATGACCTGAATTCAAAACTGCTGCCCTCAGCATCTTCCTCCTCAACACAGAATCCCAGCTCTTATAATTCTCTCTTGTCTTTATGCTCCTCTGTGACCCTACTGACTCACCACACTACTACTGTCTGTACATAGTCTTTTTATATTTGCTGCTTTTTACACTGTCAAATTACTTTCCTAATAGCACTGGAGGACTCTGAGAAAAGTGGTTGTTATTTTTCTATCAAAGGCTTAAATGCGATACTGAGTAGATATTCAAGAATTGACTAAATGTGAAATTTTTCTAGATATTGAGGTTAAAAATAATCTGATTTATGTAATATAATTTCTCAAAATTTTAATAACATTTAAATGTTTATGTACTAGGTATAATTAATACTTCAAAATAATCTAGGTAATTTTGACTGAAGCATTTAAACCTTTTTGTATTATTCATATAACTATGAATGTTCCCTACTTTTATTTTTAATAATAACAATTATTAAAAATTTATAAGAAATATTCTTATAAAGATAGACAGCACATTGGCAAAGCTGAAGTGTCAGGATATGGAAGTGAAGGCTAGGCACAGTGACTCACGCCTGTAATCTCAGTACTTTGAGAGGCCAAGGTGAGAGGATTTTTGTTGAGGTCAGGAGTTCAAGACCAACCTAGGCAGCAAAATGAGACCCCATCTCTACAAAAAATCAAAAAATAAACTGAGCATGGTGGTATGCACCCTTTTTCCTAGGTACTCAGGAGGCTGAGGCAGAAGGATTGCTTAAATAATAAAATTAAGTAATTTAAAATAAATACCGCACACAACTACTTTTTTGGTGGGAAAAATGGAGGGAGAGGAAAATATAAACATTTTGTAAGAAATTTAGGGCTTCTAAGCCGGGCTCGGTGGCTCAGCCTGTAATCCCGCACCTTGGGGAGCTGAGGTGAGTGGATTGCTTATGTTTCCCCACAAATGGTAATGCATTCTTGTTTGATATTCCCTAATAAGGAACAACTTTTATTTATGTATACAACTTATAAGTTTGTATTTTGCTTGGGCGTACTTTCTTTTTTGTATTTATTTATTTATTTATTTAGCTTATTTCAACTATTAAAGATAACTTTTTGAGAGTTAATTGCCCTTAGGAATCAAATAAGGAGGGGCAGTTTTATCGTTACATTATTAATTCATAACTTGAAACAGTACACGAGCTTTGGCAATAAACCATATAAAAACGTATCTTTGATATTAATAAGAGGTTTGCAACTGTTATTATGAGATGACTTTAGAAATTCTATTTAAAAGACATAATTAAAGGTACTTATAATATCCTACAATGTAAAACTGTCAACCCAATCTAGGAATGTTTGATTCTACTTGAAGTCTGTAATAGGTCTAGCCACTGTATAGATTGCAGAACTAATCTAAACTTTCTATACATTCAGTTAGAATGTATTCTGGGTACATTAGAAGAAAATTCACTGATAGACTGTCATATGATAATTGTTTTTGCTTGAATAGTGAATATAATTTAATCTATCTCTCTGAATTCACCCTATTGATGAATCTGAGAACAGTGGATAAATACGGCTATAGTATAGGGCACTAGGAATTACATTATGAAAGCTTACTTTATAGATTCCATTATTTTATAGATATTTGTAGACAGCTCTTGGTTTGAACTGGTTCAATTTCTCTTATAATTATATATACACTTCTAAATTTTATTTGCACTCCCTACTCATTGTATTAGTTGAGTATGTATTGGGAAAAATCAGTTAAATTAGTGGGTGATTATTTTCATTTCATGATTGAAAACTTTATTTCAGAAAGATTATTACTTTTCCCATTGCATACTACTATTGATTAATTTTTATTGTATTAGAATTTATACCCTAACACTATTAATCTTTATTTTTCTTGCAGTGACACAATTTGAAAATTAACTATTACATTTAAAATTATGCAAAAAAATACACTACAGGAAGAATATAAAATATAAACAAAGGAACATACAAAGAAAATACATATGTATCTAGAATTAATACACAGTCAGTGTTATTCGCTAATTAAAACGTGAAGTATAAAGTTTTTATTTGGTGCTTTTCCTCACTTTCTGAACTTTCCTCTTCACCATATCACAGAAGGCTCTTAATTCCTCAATCAGAGGCTTTTTATTTCTTTTTTAAAATTATATTTTATATTTTTATTCCAAAAATGTGGGATAAAAGTCAGGATTGAGTACATAAGTGGTTCACATATAGTTGAAGTTTGGGCCTCCCATTAGACCTCACTTAGCCTGAATTAGGATCAGGCACCCTTATTGATATTATGAACTTCCTCCCTTTTCTGTTGGCAATGGCGCTACTGTCAATCTCTATCTTGTAGCATTATGCTAGATGTTCAGGGTCCACTTATGAATGGAACATGTGGTACTCAGTTCTTTGTTTCTGTGATAGATCACTGAGTATGATGAACTCTAAATCCAACCAGGTTGCTGCAAAGAGCATAATTTTGTCCTATTTTATGACTGCATAATATTCCATCGTGTATATGTACCACATTATTTTAACCCAGTTCACTTTTGATGGGCAGCGTGGTTGGTTCCATGTTTTTGCTATTGTGAATAGTGCTGCAATAAACATGCTTGCACAGGTATCTTTTTTGTAGAATGATTTGAGTTCCACTGGGCATTTTCCTAGAGGAGGGGTTGCTGGGTCATATGGAAGGTCAATTTCTTGTTCTTTTAGAAATCGCCACACTGTTTTCCATAGAAGTTGAACTAGTTTGCACTCCCACCAACAGTGCAGAGGTGTTCCCTTTTCTCTGCATCCTTGCCAGTATCTGTTGTTTTTGTTTTATTAATGATGGCCATTCTTACTGGTGTTAGGTGGTATTTCAGTGTAGTTTTGATTTACATTTCTCTGATGATTAGTGACACTGAGCATTTTTTCATGTTTCTGTTTGCTGTCTGTATGTCTTCTTTTGAGTAATGTCTATTCATGTCCTTTGCCGCTTTTTAAAAATTTTGTTGTTATTTAGTATTTTAATTCTCCTACCAAGAATCTCTATCTGAAATACAAATCCATTTACAACTTTTTTTCAGTCCAATAGCTAAAGCATGAAACATGATGGATCTATCTCTTTTGATACTGGATGACTGCCTTCTTTTTTTTGTTTGTTTGTTTTTACTTTACAAATGTGCGATACAACTCTGGGTTAGGTATACAAGTTGTCATCATAGAGGTGAAATTTGGGCCTCCTTTTGGTCCCACTTCACTTTGTTTGAGATCTGGTGTCCTTGATGTTATGTTCCTAATCATCCCCTCTGCCCCCAGCAGTTTATCACTACTGCCAGTCCGCTTCTTATAATATAATTATAAATATTCAGGGTCTGCTTATGAGTGAGAACATGTGGCATTCAGTTTGTGTTTCTGTGATAGATCATTGAGTATTAAGACACTCAATCCAGCCGGGCTCGGTGGCTCAGCCTGTAATCCCGCACCTTTGGGAGGCTGAGGTGAGTGGATTGCCTGAGCCCGCGGGTTTGAGACCCACCTGGGCAGCGAGACTTCATCTCTACAATAAATCAAAAAATCATCCGGGCGTGGTAGCGCATGCCTGTAATTCCGGCTACTTGGAAGGCTGAGGAGGAAGGATCACCGGAGCCCAGCAGGTCGAGGCTGCGGTGGCCGGGAGCGGCCACTCCACTCCAGTCTGGGTGACAGAGTGAGACTTCATCTCAAAAAAAAACAAACAAAAAAACAAACAACAACAAAAAAGACACTCAATCCATCCAAGTTGCTATGAAGTCTGTAATTTTGTCCTTTTTATGACTGCATAATTTTCTATCATGTATGTGTACCATGTTTTCTTTATCCAGTTCATTTTCAATGGATAGCACAGTTGCTTCCATATTTTTTCTATTGTGAATAATGCTACAATAAACATGTATGTGCAAGCATCTTTTTTGTAGAGTGACATAAGCTCCTCTATATTCTTTGGAAACCGGAACAAGACAAGGCTGCCAATTGTCACCTCTCCTTTTCAACATGATGTTGGAAGTTCTAGCTAGAGCAATCAGACAAGAGAAGGAAATTGGGGTATCCAAATAGGAAAAGAGGAAGTTAAGTTATTACTCTTAAAGAGCTGAAAATGTTCCTATACCTTGAAAATCCAAGATAATCTGTCAAAAACCTCCTTGCACGGATAAAGGACATTGGCAAAATCTCAGGTTACAAAATAAATTTGCAAAAGACAGTCACATTCTTATATACCAAAAACAAACAGGCAGAGAACCAAGTAAAAAGCACAATCTCATTCACAATAGCCACACACATGTAAACCCCCCCCCAAAAAAAAGAAAAGAAAGAAAGCAGTACCTTGACATCTTCCTAGCCAGAGAAGTGAAAGTTCTTTTGCCTACTTTTTGATGTGGCTGTTTATATTTTGTCACATTTGAGTTCATTGTAGATCTTGGATGTTAGACATTTGTCAGATACACAATTGGTAAATTTTTTTTCATTCTGTCGGCTGTCTCCTCGCTCCCTTGATGACTTCTTTTGCTTTGCAGAAGTTTTAAGTTTGATGAGGTCCCCTACTTGTCTATCTTATCTCTTATGGCATGGGTATCTGGGGTTCTGCTCAAGAACTGGTTGCCTATTCCAATTTTTGTAAGGGTGTCTCCTTTGTTTTCTAATGTTTTTGTATAGTTTGAGGTTTCACATTTAGGTCTTTTATCCATTTTGAGTTGATTTTTGTGTATGGTATTAAGTAGGGGTCCTGTTTCATTCTTCTGCATTTGGTCAGTCAGCTTTCCTAGCATCATTTACTGAAAAGGTTCTCCTCTCCCCAGTGGTTGTTAGTGGAGGTCTTTTGAAGATGAGTTTGTTGAGAAATCGAGGTTTTACTTCTGACAACTCTATCCTGTTCCATTTGTCTATATGCCTGTCCTTGTACCAATATCAGACAGTTTTGAATAATGTAGCCTTATAATAAATTTTAAAGTGTGAGAAAATGATACCTCCCACTTTGCTTCTTGCTGATGATTATTTTGGTTATTCATGGTCATTTTTGTTTCCATATGAATTTCTGTATTGGCATTTCCAGGTCTGATAAGGGCTTTTTAGTTCTTTTTCCTCTGTTTTTATCTTCTTCTTTCCTCTCTTTTTTCTTCATGTTGTTCTTTCTTCTTTTAATTTTATCTTTTCTTGTAGCCCATCTGACTTTAGAAAGGTTTTAAGATGAATAATGGTAAAATGACATTATTAAAGCCTCTTATGAAAGTCTATTCAGGGAAATAAATATGAAAGAAAAATCTGTGGAAAGTGTTAGAAAATTTTTTAATGGTTATCAAATAGAACAGTGAATTTACATGCCAAAAAGAGATAATTAGTGATGTTTTATACTTATGAATTGGAAGTAATATACTATTTTCTATTGATCATAGTCATACTTAATTTTAGGACCTTTATCTCATACTTTAGTATGATTTAACCAAATCCCTTTTATGTTTGCTATTCTAGTCATCTAACCTTTTTAAGTTGCGTTTTTTCCAAACTTTTACTTCAGAATAACTCTTAGAATGATTCAGAATAACTAGCAAACAATAGGACCTTGATTTGAAGTCTTCTCATTTGTGGAAATATATACACAGGCAAATCCATGTCTACCACAATTTTTCGTAAGAAATGGGTGATTGAGGAAGAATATCTCTGTTATTTTGCTTCTTGTTGATCTAAACTAAAATATTCTTAGTTTGTTCTCTTTAGGCAAAAGAGCAAGCTCAAGATTTTTTTTTTCTCAGTGACTTTTATGGTTATACCTGATAAATTAATCCAGGTTTGGTTCATCTGGATATCATTACACAATAATGATCAGTCAGAGGTCATGTTTTTTTTTCTTAAAATATGGGATTAAATTTACATGGTGTTCAGGTTTCATTAGTAGAAGAATTCCTGCACTAAACATTTTTGGAAGAAATACTTTGAGCATAATCTTTATTGACTTTTAAATCTAATTACCTAATTGCAGTCTGTTTTTTCATGAGAACTATCTATGCGGTTATTCTTACTAAAGCTACAGCTGTGCACAACTGATGCCAAATTGAATATGATTGATGTCAGCTTGATAATGTCCCGACATAATACCATTTTGAAAAATATAATGCACAAATATCATTTAGGCAAGACTTCTCCTAAAAACTATTACGAAAATTCTTTGACAAAGCCACCAATAATGATCACTTGGGAAAAGAGACCATAATTAGCAAAAGGTGCTGGGAAAACTGGCTGACCACATGCAGAAGAATGAAACTTGACTCATACCTATCACCACATGCAAAATCAACACAAAATGTATCAAAGACTTAAACCTAAAACCTCAAACTTTAAGAATCCTAGAAGAAAACACAGAAAACATCATTATACACATCAGAGTAGGCAACAAATTCATGACCAAGTCCCCAAAAGCAAATGCCATAAAAGATAAGATAGACAACGGGGACCGCATCAAAGTGAAAAAGTTTTGCACAGCAAAATAAATTATTAGGAAAGTAAAAGATAACCATAGCATGGGAGAAAATATTTGGAAATTATGCACCTGATGAAGGCCTAACATCCAGGATCTACAAGGAACTCAAACAATGAGAAAGGAAAAACCAAAAACCAAAAAAACCCACCTCATTAAAAAGTGGGCAAAGGGCAAGAACAGATACTGCTCAAAAGACGACATACAAGCAGTCAACAGACACATGAAAAAACGTTCAGCCTTACTAATCATCAGAGAAATGCAAATCATGACTACAACGAGATACCACTAACACTTGTAAGGATGGATATCATTAATAAGTCAAAAAACAAAAGATGCTGGCATGATGCAGTGAAAAGGGAACACTTCTACACTGTTGGTGGGAATGCAAACTAGATTAACCTCCATGGAAAGCAGTGTGGTGATTCATAAATGAACTAAAAATTTACCTTTCATATGATCCAACAATCCCTCTCCAGGGAATATACCTGGGAGAACATACATCTTTCTGCAAAAAAGTCACCTGTGCACGCATGTTTTTTGTCACACTATTTGCAATAGAAAAACATGGAACTAACACTACTGCCTATCGAAAGTGGACTGGACTAAGAAAATATGGTGTATATACATTACGGAGTGCTACACAGTCATTAAGAAAAAAAATCATGGACTTTGCAGCAAATTGGATGGCGTTGGAGACCATCATATTTAGTGATCTATCACAGAAAAAAAGCCCCTGAATATTGCATGTTCTCACTCAGAAACAGGACCTGAACATTATTAACATAAGCAAAAAGGAGGGATCAGTTGTTGGGCACTGCCAGGGGAGGAAAGGAGGAAGGGGAGGTGGCACAATGCAAACCAAGGGTACCTGGTCCTATATTAGGGGGAGTGAGGGCCAAAGGAGGCCCAAACTTCACCTGCATTTAGCCTACTTGTGTAGTTAACACTTACTTGTACCACATAGCTCCAAAATAAAATGAAGTTAAAAAAGAAAGCAAGCAAAGACTTTAACACTGGCAGAAGGATATTATTCCTTCAGAATGCATGCTTTTCTTATCTGGTGAAATGCAGTCTCTGCTTCTTCAGATGTCATCTGATTTCCTTCAGAAATTAATATCATGGTGTTTTTATTTGCCTCAGATTTGTAAATAAAGCAAATTAAATACAGAATTCTGTTCTCTCTTAGTAAAATATATATCCAAACATAAATTAGGCACATATCCTACATAAAGCATGTATGAAAAAGATCATATTCCAGAATTAGGTAGGCAAGTAATGTCATTTATAAACTTCATACAGGCTCTCAACAATAAAAAAAATCATCCAGCATTGACTCAATCAATTTAGACTGTAGGTGCATTTTAAAATATGAGGGCAGTAAGATTTTTGGTAGGCAGAAACATTGAACTATGTATTGTACTAATCCTTAGTGATGAAATCTGCATTTGTGTGCAACTCTAAAGACACATTGAATTCATATCTCATATTTAATGTTCTAAAAGAGCTCAAGAATAATTGCATTGCAAAGAATACTCATTTCAAAGTATGACTCATTACTTGATTTTATTTTCTTCATTGTCTTGGATAAAAATTCTACATTTAATTCATATTTTTTCTCTTGTGATATATTTCACATGCTTTCTTTGTAGAGAATGATATAAGAAAAATGAGATGTAAAGTACTTTGTATATAATTTATGTTTAAAAATATCAATGGTATTAAGGATGTGCCTCTAAAAACAAATTATCATGTGCAAAATGACTTATTTAAAGTATGAGAATTTCTTTGCATTTTATATATCTACCTAGGTTTCTATTGTTTATATAATTTTACAATTGTGAATTATTTATTAAGCATATATATAGTGGAGTATAGTGATTACAAAATCTCATGACAGCTATGACCTGAATATTAACCAGCAAAGATGATGTCACAAAGGTAAGACTTGGTTGTTTGTAGTATGCCATTTGTTTGTGTAGTCATGTTAAGCAGTTTCAAAGCATTTTAATAATCACATTTAGGCAAGATAATTTACAGGACACGAGTTTAGCCGGGCTCGGTGCCTCAGCCATGTAATCCCGCGCTTTGGGAGGCTGAGGTGAGTGGATTGTCTGAACCCATGGGTTAGAGACGCGCCTGGGCAACTTGGCGAGACCTCATCTCTACAATAAATCAAAAAATTAGCTGGGCGTGGTAGAGCGCCTGTAGCTCCAGCTACTCGGAAGGCTGAGGCGGAAGGATCGCCGGGGCCCAACAGGTTGAGGCTGCAGTGGCCGGGAGCGGCCACTGCACTCCAGTCTGGGCCACAGAGTGAGACTCCTACTCAAAAAAAAAAAAAAAGACACAAGTTTGTGATTAAGAACAATTATTCAAAAATAAATAATTTGACTCAGCATTTTCTTTACCTATAGCGCAAAGATCTGTAGTCGATTTTAGTAGAGTAGAATTGCAACCCTTTTAGATGCTGATACAGATGTGTAGGGACTGTAAAGATCATACTTGAGACAATACCTGAGAAAGATTACTATGATCATTTTCAATGTCTGTCATAAATCCAGGAGAGAAAATGGTGGAATTGGTATCCTGTGTTTCCTACCCTATCCTGGTAGATGTAAGAAAAAAAAATAATTAGTAAGATATTCCCAAATTCTTGATGCCTGAAACTTGTCCACACCTGAAAATAGGCAATATAATAATAGCTTTATTTTTAACCCTTCTATCATTTATTTGTTTCTTCAAGTATAGCTTGAAGATAATATTCATCAGATTTAACTGAGGTTTCTATCTAAATTGATACTTCCTGAAACCCACCTAAAATGTCATAAATTATAACTCTGAAGAAAGGAAGCAGGAATCTGAATTTTAAATACCTCTGGAGACATTTATGCATGCTAAATATTAAAAACCATTGCTCGAATAATTTCATCAAGATATTTGTCATCTATCAAAAAAATAGAGATTGATTATAGACTCAGTCTGTGAAAATGTAAGTAGTCCATGGCTAATGACTTTTTTGATTATTATTAGACAAAGTTCTTTGACAATCTTTGACTGACATAAGGAAGTTCGATATCCTGTGGTCAGGTCTACATCTTGCATATTCTTTTTGTTCTTTCTGAGTAGTAGAGACTGGATTGGGGATTCCAAACTTATGAATGCAGTTTAATATGACTATTTTTTCTACCTAATCCTTCATTATTATATTCTTGATCAGCTGAACTCAAACTCACATTTTTATTATTTCAAGATCCATCAACATTGTATTTCAGAATGTATTTAAATACCTTTTTTGTAAAGACTTATTGAATCTTCATTTTATTGATCACATATTGCTTGTCATGCAACCTATTTCAACTTACTTGTATATTGCAAGGTACTGTCCTCCACATCTCTAACTGATCTTCCATTGACTGCAGCAGGAACTTCCTCATCCCATGTGCATATTATATCCTTGGATTTATGGATTTTGTTGAAGTTTCAGGCCCTCCATCCTAAACATAAAAATTCTCCAGCACACAAACTCAGTACATGGAACCAAAAAGGGACCCTGCTCAGACACACGCTATTATTGTAAAGGTTGGGGGAATCCTCCTTTTAATATATCTATTAAACTCATTGGATCTACATTTTAATAGTTGCCTATTATTTAACACCTCCTTCCTGTATTAGTGCAATACTCGCATCCTGTATGTGCCATATTTTCACCTGTGTTTTTCCGCCTTTGCACAGATTGATCCCTATGCCTGGAATGTTCTGTTTGCAGAACATTCATCTTTGTGGGATAGTACTCTTGAAAAAGAAAGTAAAGACACTTGAGAAAAGCAAAATCACATATTTCTGTATAAAATAGCCAAGGCCAAAAGAAAATGTTAACATAATTACCTCAATTTCAATTTTATTTTGATGTCAGTTATTTATGTACTTTCTTCTACCAAACTCTAAGGAGATGAGAACAGGGATTTTTCACTTGTGTTTATATTGGCAGGGCTTTGTGTAATGACTGCATTTCTGACTAAATGCATCTTAGCATGTTATATTCAGTAAAACTGTTATTATCAACTTATTTTAAGAACATCTGCATAAAATAAATCAGATTTATTAATATTTTATTTGAATCATTTATTTCTTTCATCCTCAAATCCTAGGTTGTGTTAATGACCTGATAATTATGCTTTGCAGAATTAACATTCTGAACCATAATAAAATAATTTTGTTCGAGTAGAAATTTCCCCTATGAGCATGTCAACTTGCTATTTTTGTAATTTTTGCTGTTATACAATTATTTGGATATAATATATTCTATTGCAAACTTCTCTCCAAACTTTTTTTTCAGCTTGGTTATTTAAATTTCTTAGATTTGGTTGCAAAAAAAGGTATTTTATGTTTTCAGTCTTCTTTTTCTTCCCTTGTTTCCTGATTTATCACTTTGGAGTTCTATGATCTATAACTTTCCTCAAAAGAATCTTCTTTAACCATCAATTCTAAATATATAAGTTACAGTCCACCTTTTTGAAATGGAATAGGGTGATGAATTTCTCACCTCTTCCAAAAATAATATTCAAAACCTGTTAGCAAAGATGTTAATTTCTAATTTGAATAATTGCATCATCCTTAAAAAGAAAAGTAAAACACACTTCTCTTTAATTGGATCTGTTTATTGTTGAAATACATTTCTAAAAAACAAAAGGAAAAATGTGTCACAAGTTACCAAATTAAAACTCCGTAATCAAATGTAAAAGTGTTCAACAACTCTGGAAAATGTAATCAAGAAAGTATGGATGTTGACTAAAAAGGTACTGAAAATTTCATATGCTGCTGTCCTCAGTACCCAAATGGCTAGGATCTTCATGCCAGCGAACATTCTCTTCCCTTGGTATGTTCACCTGGGTTACTCATATACTACTTCATAGTTGCTGAAGTACTGCATCCTCAGGTCCTTATGTTGATTCTTTTTCTCTTATAGGCCTTTTGCGCTGGTGCCATGATCCTTCACATAAGAGTAATGTTCTTTCCATTGTCCTTTCCCAAGCTTTTCCTTCTTTTGCAGGGTAAAGCTTTATATCACAGTATAAATTTATATCACAGTACAAATTGTTTTCTAACTATTTAAAGTGCTTCACTTTTCAATATTTCAGTACTTTTCCATAAATAAATTGGAAGCTCCTCTTAATTTCCCTTGCTGATAGATCAGGAAACATTTTACCAACATGGTCTGCAAGACAAATTTGCCTTTCTCCACATGACATCCAGTTTATCTGGAAAAAGTTCAAACCTTTTTTCCTCACAATGATTAATGTGATTTTCTATTGATTTGAAAATTGCCTAACAGGTTTCCTCCCAGCTTTTATGAACCAAATTTTTTGTAGAAGCTTAGTCCCTGGCATTTCTGCCAGCCTGCTTTTTGCCCAGAGGATATCTTTGCCTGGAGACCCATTGGTGACTTCGGTAAATAAAAAAAGTTCACAGCTTATCTAATAATCAGAAAGATATAGCAGCAGCATATCTACAAAGTATTGCCCATTCTGTCATCCTATTAATAAAGTTTGAGCCTTCAGTTGTCATAGAACCAAAGTTGAAATAACAAAAACAAAAGAAAATTCGATAATATGTCAACTTACATTGAAAATTGAAATCAGCTTTAGTATGATTTAGGCTCTCAGCATCTCTAACTTACTGCAATAGATTGTTAAATGTTTTCCTTCAATTATTTATTCAAGAAAAAATATTACTGAGTGCCTGTTATGTGCCAGATATTGTTCTATCCACTTGGAATACATTAGTGAACAAAAGAGAAAAATCTTTTACCTTATGAAGCTTACATATTAGAGAAAACAGAAAGATGATATGAATAAACATAACAATTACATAAATTACATAGCACTTTAGAGTTTGAAATGAGATTTCCAAAGAGAGAGAGAGAGCAGGAGCCCGATTACTCTGTTATGCTGGGTGAGGAGGTGGTTGCAATGTAGAATAGAGTATATTGAGTCCTCCTGCTTTACATAGGGGTGGATTCCACATCTGTGGATTCAACAAACCATAGATCAAAAATATTTGGAAAAAAATTAAAAAAAAACCCAATGAAAATAAAATATATAGTCTAACTTTTATTTATATAACATTTAGGTATTATAAGTAATTTAGAGGTGATTTAAAGTATGCAGGAGGATATCGGTAGGTTATATGCAAATATGGCATTTTATATCAGAGACTTGAGAATTCATGGATTTTGATGTCCTCAAGTGTCCTGGAATCAACCCAGGTCCTGGAATCAAGGGGATATCAAGGAACAACTATGAAGGAATATGCCCACTGAGAACAATGTGATCTAAGACTTAAAGAAAGCAAAAGAGTTCATTATTATGATGTCTAAGGAAAAAGTATTCCAGTCAAAAGAAATAGTCTCTGCACAGGTCTGAAATACTCTTGCACATCAGAGGATGCAGTATGACTGGAATAGAGTGTGACTTAGGGAGAAAACAAGTATCAGGAGTAGAGAATATTTCTTTTTTTGGGGGAGGAGTTTTAGCATTATTTTAATAATACCAAAGATATTTCAATGATATACATTATTATGAAGATAATCCTGGACTACCGAAAAAGAAAGTCACCTGGAGTCTCTTAGTTTCCTGTGGCTGCCATAATAAACACCACAAAATTGGTGGCCTGAAATTTATTCTCTGACAGTCTGGAAGCTACTAGTCTAAAATCAGTATCACTTGATCAAAATTAAGAGCAGCAGGCATATCCTGGCATTGTGGCTACATTACTCCAATCTTCAAGGCCAACCTCTTTAAACCTACCTTTTCTCTGTCTTCAAGTGGTCTTCTTCTTTGTGTATGTCACATCTTCCTCTAATTCTCCTTTTTAAGAGCAATTATTCTATTTAGTACCTACACAGATAAATCAGGTTGATTTCCTCATTTCAAGCTCCTAAATTCAATCACATAAATGTATAATTTACATAAGAGGAAACATGTATAGGGTCCCGGGATTATGATCTGTTACTTTAAGGGGCCAAAAGGAACTAGGGAATTTGGTGTCACTGTAATTTTGAAAGGAATAAAATTAATTCTAAACATCTTCTAAAAAAATAAAGTTTTTGGTACTACTTTGTTGTAACTAACCTGAATCCTACCTGCATTAAGATATTTATCAGCCTATAAACTTTCTAGTAATATTATGTCTGATCACTCACCTACCACTGTTGCCTCACAGAGGAGGTTAAGCAATGCTCCAATAAAACCTGATTCATAGAGAGAGCAGCTTTTCCTCTGTAGGACCCCAAATTATCATCATTTCTAGTCAGTTTCTCACCAGTTCTTCTCCTTCCCATCTCAAAAATGAATGTGAAGTGCAAATTATATTGAGAAACTTTTCAAGAGAGATAGACTATAAGTGTGAATTTAGCCTACCTTTCTCTTATAAATTCCTACCATTGTATTATCTTCTTAATCCAAGTATACCCACTGAAGAATATAAGGGTGTTTTTTAAACCTGTTGGTCTTGGGCTTGGGGCTTACACCCTATACACCATATATCCTTCCTGATGGACCCTAGGTATCTGTGGTCAAATGCGGTTTTATTTTTAAACAAAATTATTTTAACACAAATAAAATACAGCATTATGTAGATGAACCATCTAACTTTGATAAACCATGAAATGAGTGAACAAAGGAATGTTAAAATCTGTTTCTATTTCTATTTTGATACTAGAATTTCACGATTCCCCCTTTATTAAGAGGAGTTCAAGCAATGTTCCAGGAAAAGTCTTACTTGGGAAAAATCTTATTTGAAAAAGTCCAGGCCAGGTTTGTTGGCTCAGCCTGTAAACTCAGCACTTTGGGAGGCCAAGGCCAGAGGATTGCCTGAGCCCCCGTGTTGGAAACCAGTCCTGGCAATTTGGCAGACCTTGTCTCTACTATAAGTCAAAAATTATTGGGGCATGGTAGCATGGGCCTGAGTTCAGGCTACTTAGAAGAGTGAGGCATCAGGATCGCTGTAGCCCAGCGGGTTGACGCTGGGGTGGCCTTGAGCGTGCCACCGCAGTGTAGCCTGGGCGACGTAGAGGGAGGGAGGGAGGGAGGAAGGAAGGAAGGAAGGAAGGAAGGAAGGATCCAGGACGTAGAGTTATTACCAGAAAAGAGTAGCAGTTTGTACTTTGGTTAACCTTTAGTGCTAATATCTTGAACCGGCAGCTGCTGATATATGTATATGAGGAGTATAAAGTGAAAGTAATGTGCTCATCATGCCCAGTCTAGAGTCCTGAGGTTTGGCAGTAGGCCTGGAAGGATTTTCCTGGAGATCACACCCCTGCGGTCCTGTGTCCTGACTCTGGAGCCATTTATTTCTTTATACCCTACAAGTGTACATTGCAGGTACAGGCCTGTCCTTTGGTGTTCTAATTTCCAGAAAGTTCCAGTGTAGCTAATAAGCCATATAAGGAAGTTTTTGTCTCGCACTTACAAAATATTGGCTTCTGGCCAGGATGGGTGGCTCAGCCTGTAATCCCAGCACTGTGGGAGGCCGAGACAAGTGGATTGCCTGAGCCCGCGGGTTCGAGACCCACACAGGCAGTTTGGCGGGACTTTGTCTTTACGATAAATAAATAAATAAATAAAATTAGCTGGGGGCAGTCGTGTGCACCTGTAGTTCCGGCTACTCGGAAGGCGGAGGCGGAAGGATGGCCGGAGCCCGGCAGGTCGAGGCTGCGGTGGCCGGGAGCGGCCCCGTCACTCCGGTCTGGGCGACGGAGTGAGACTGCAACTCAAAAAAAAAAAAAAAAAATACACACACACACACACACACGATTCTATTTAAATGCAGGACATAATGCTAGTCTCAAATTGTTGTTTTGATTTCACACAATCAAATCTTTAATGTTTCCTCTCAATATTGCATCTCAATTAAAGATGATAGATACTAACCAATTCTACCTTCTGTATCTATTATAAAATATGCTTTCACCTTTATTAACAAGCTACATCAAGGCATCAATGCTTTTATTTCTTTAAACGTTTGAGCAAGGCTTTTTTTTTCTTCCTTTGGTCTAACTGTTCTTACATTTTTGTAATTTCGGCAATTCTTACTGAGTCATGTGTGTGTATTGTGTTTTGAAAGAAAACAAGCACATATCTTTTATATTACATAGTTCCTAGCACAAAAGAACACTTTAAAATTGCTTCCTGATGACAGTGATTTTTGTGAAGTGGCAGCTTTTGAATTAAGCACTTGTAAATTCCACTTCAGTTAGCAGAACTAGAGAGTTAGATGTGATCCATTTAAATGAATAAAGATTGTTGGGAAATTCAGAATATCAAATAAATGATAACAGCATTAACTATAACATTGGAAAATAATGAGGTATAATATTGATGTTTATGGCAACTTTTATAACAGAATTTTTGTAGTCAGTAGATGGCACTATTTGTTTTATTATTAAAAATCGCTGACCACTCCCTTTATATTATGAAAGCTAACAATAGTTTATTTTTAACTATTTTAACAAAATGCCCATATAGTTTAAATCTAGCTTGCCAAGGAATAATTTGGTTGTTTTGGATAGTGCCTTTTTTACTTCAATATTGAAGAACTGTGTTAAATGAGGGTCTAAAAATTTTTTATCATTGTTTTCACTTTTTACTTGAAGTGGGTTTTCAACCTGACAGATACCAAGGGAGAGTTACTACAAACATATTTATTTTACTAAAATAGTTAGTTTTTTAACCCTATAAAAGACTGCATGATAGGAATTTGGGATAGATTATCTAACCTGGTCTGAATTGACAAAATTCATTTCAACCTTTAAATCTGGACAGATATTCACATAACTTTTATATTGATTACAAACAAAACAAAAAACACAAGCAAAACTTGGGCAAGTATGCACTTTTTAAAAAAGATTACAATGTGGATGAATAATTGTATGAAGATTAGAATAGTACAAGTAATAAAAGAACCAGTAATATTGCAGGTAAATGCAAAATTTTATATGAATGCATAGTAACTGATGCATATTATAATGTGTGATGATTAATTTTATGTGTCAACTTGGCTGGGTTATGGTGCTCAGTTCTTTGGTCAAATTCTAATCTAGATGTTGCTGTGGAGGTTTTTGTAGATGGGATTGACATAATTAATTGGCTTTAAGTAAAGGAGAGTTCCACCAATAATGAAAATGGGACCCATCCAATCACATTAAGACATTAGGGGGTTTCCCAAAGAACTTCTGCTTCAAGATTGTAACATAGAAATCCCACTTGAGTTTCTAGCTACCAGCCTGCCATATAGATATCAGGCTCCACAACTGCACAAGCTCATATTCTTAAATCAATCTGTCCCTCCCACCCTCTCCCTCCCCACCCCCTCCGTCTCTCTCTCTCTTACTCTGTTACCTTTCTTACATTAGCTATTGGTAAGAGGACACTGTGTCTATGAATGTAAGTAGTAATGAAAAGGAAAAGACTATATGCTGATAAAAAACAAAATTGCTGAATTAAGAACAATAATGAAAACCAATGATTTATTAATAAAACAGAAAATAAAATTAGGGAAGGACAGGCATAAAAATTTCCCTCAGAATTCAGCAAAATTTAAAAGTAGGTTACAAAGTTATCAGAAAAGATGAAGCATGAAAAACAGATGTCGGTAGGAGTTCCAATGTATGTATGGTAAGATTTCTAATAGGAGACCATGAAATGAAAAAGAGATTGGCAGGGATAAAAATTTACAACGAACTGACAGGATTCATTGGCTTTCGAGGAAAAGAATACCAATGAAACAGAATCCAAAAATGGTATTTTATTCCATGATGGAGAAAAATGATTTTGCCTGAAGGAGAATGAGCAGCAGATAACCTTAGACATCTTAATAACACCAACATCAAATAACCACAGAGCTGTAGGCTGTCAAGGGGAAAGGACAGTAAGCAAAGAATTCTACACCTGAACCTTCCTGTTCAAGGGCAAGATAAAGACCATCTCACTTTTCCAAGTCATAGAGCAAGTGCCCTCATCTGACTCTTCGTTGTCTATTCTTTCGGGCTCTGTTGAACTACTTTGAGTTCTCCAAATGAGCCACTCAGTTCCTTGAGTCTAGGCTTACTGCTTCTTTTATGTGGACTTCTGTTCTTTCCTCTGTTTCTTGTTTATCCATGCCCTTTCTTCAGATCACATTTTAGAAAGAAGAATATAAAACTCTGATTCCTCTGCACAGAAAAGCTTGTTCTTAAGTTCCAAAACCAGGTTAGCTATTCCTTGTCTGTGCTCTCATGACATCTTCCTGCTTACTCTTTCCATCTTTTTATTTACATTTCAATAAAATGTTCCCATTCTGAGTACATTTCAAAGGACTTCAACAAATTACTATACCAAAGTAAACTTCACAACAATCAACATACAGAACATTGGGTTCATTTCACAAAATCCCTTTGTGCTTATATCAATCTAATCCTTTACCCTGATCCCAGGCAATCATTATAGATTAAGTTGATCTCTTCCATAGTTTCATATAAATGAAATTATGCTACTTAAGAATCTTTTTTTTTGTACCTGCTGTTTTTGCTCAACTTAATGGCTTTGAAATTCAACTATGTTTATGATGGATATTGAGGTTGTTTGCAATTTTTGTCTATTGTTAATAAAATTATAAACATTGGTATAGCAAGTGCTTGTGTATACATATATTTTTATTTATATTGGGTAGATACCTGGAAGTGAATTGTTGGGTAATATGGAAAGAATTTTTTTTTCTCCATTTTCAACAAATTTAGTTCATTTTTATATTTTTCCATTTTAGATGTGTCTTATAAATGCCATAACGATATGTATTTTAAAACATCAAATCTGAGCATTTGTTTTTTGATAAGGGAATTTAATCTAGTTATATTCATCAAGACTGCTGTATATTTTGGCTTATTACTAAATCCAACTATATTATTTCATGTGCTTTTATTTACCATAATTTCTTTTTCCCTCCCTTTTTGCAAGTTTTTTTTTCCTTTCTTAAACTTACATTCAGTGAAATACACCACTTTTCAGGATCCCTAATTGTACAGCATAATGTATGTTTTTAAAATTCAACTTTTTAAAAAAACAATAGGTTTTCTTTTTTTTTTTTTTTTCTTTGCTGGCTTAAGAGACATTCATCTTATATTTGTTAAGATTAATTTTGTTAAGATTAAGCTGCAAACCTCATGCAGACTCTCCCAGTGTGGTGGCAAATAGGGTCACTCAATTTCAAAGCTTATTTCACCTATTTTCTATATCCCCTCCCCCATTAAAGAAAATCAAATCTCTGGTAAAAACTCTGATTAACACAATTTGTCTTGACTTTGGTCATCCAGGACTTAAATAGGAATCATGGCAAAGAAAATAAAAATATTCTCATTGGTCCAAAAAGAAGCAATCTGGTTAAGGAGAAGTGAATGACAATTCAGTCTTAAAATATTGGTTTGCTCTAAGAAGAATTTTGCTACAAGAAAAGGGACAGAAAGGAAACCTTTTTCTCTCCAATATTATGTGTATATTCTTATAAACCTTAATCCATTCAGGTTGCTCTAACAAAATATCATATATTGGTGGCCTATAAATAATAAAAAAAAATATTTCTCATGGTTCTGGGGGCTGGAAAGTCCAAAATTAAGGTGCTGCCAGATATGATTTCTAGTGAGAGCTGCTTTCTGGTTTCTGGACTGCAATCTTTTCTGTTTCACTGTGACTACAAATAGTAAAATGAGGCAAAGTAGGTAGCTAACTGAGGCTTCTTTGATAAGGGCACTAATTTCATTCACAAGGACTCTACCACCAAGACCTAATAACTTCCCAAAAGCCGCATCTCCTAATACCATCACTTTAGTGGGTAGTTTTCAACATGAATTTGAGGGGCACAAGCACTCAGAACATAGCACTATATAAAAAATTGCATATTTTTGTAGTTTAAAACTGCACAGTGTGCCTAATTGTTCTATAAATTGCCTCTTTTTCTTGACATGTGCCATAAAGTTATTTTCACATAATTTTTTTTTTGAATGCTCATGGCTTCCATTATAGATATAACATAGTGAGAGCCCTTTTATGGACATTAAGGTTATTTTGAATTTGAACTATTATAAACAGTGGCAGAGTAGACATTCTCCCATATGCCTCCTTGTGCATATATGTGAATGCATAAATTTTTATTTTAATAGATTCTGCTCAACTGCTGTCTAAAGTGAGAATTTCTATGTGGACTCCCACGAGCACCACAGACAAGACCACTTCCCCCCACCATTGGCACCACTTGCTCTACACATTGAAGAATCTCCTGGTTAGTCACGAGTCTTGTTTGCAGGAGAAGATATCCTGCACAGAGATCTGTCATTTCCATATATTCAGACTTGTTAGCCTCTTATTGTATGTTTTTTATATCATTTTCTTATTTTAAAAAGAATTTCTCTACCCGAGGGTTACAAGCACTTTTTTCTACTTTTTTTTTTCTAATATTACCAAAATTTAAACAAACAAAAAAAATTAGGCTTTTTGTTACACTAGAAATTTACTCCCATGAATGGTATGAAGTATATATCTAAGTTATTTGTAAAAGTCAGTTTATTATAATAATATAACAATCACTAATATTTACTGAACAACTCTACTTGTGTCAGGTGCTGTTTAACTTTTTCCTGTCTTTTGGGGGGTTGATTGGGGATTAAACAAAATGTCTCAAGGAGGAGATCAGTAAGGCATCAAATGATTGTGTGGTTTGTCCAATTCATATAGATATTAAGGTAGGATCATGATTCTAACTCTAGCAAAATGACTGCATTTGTCAACCTTCTAGTCTATTCTTTTTTTCTACCCCACAGTTTTAACAATTAAAAGATTTGGTCACACACCAAATTACCATTAATATGTAGAAAGTGTGCTGATTTTCTATTACATTTCAACATTTGTTTATCTTGTACCACACATTAAAAAAAATCTAACTGATAGTGTTATCCTACTACGCTTAAAATTTAATAACTTCTTATGGACTTCAGGGTCAAGTTTATATCCTTTAGCTTTCCTCCCTCTTCACCTCTTCAGCTTCAGCAATGGGCACAGATGCCTTTTCCTCATTATTTTCTCTTTTCTGGTCACAAAAATTCTCTGGCAGGTATCTGAACAGAAAAGAAAATTAATTTTATGAAACATTCATGTCTTCATGTCTTTGTTTGCAGAACTTCCTACACTTAATCATTTTGCTTGATTTATTGGGCAAGCACCTTTAAAGACTGACTAAAACATCACCACCTCTAGCTTTTTCTCCTTTTCCATCCTAAGTAAAAATAAATCAATTTTTCCTTCTTTGTGTGTCCATCCCTGCCCCTGATTATCGTTAGAGCATTAGATTTATAAAACAGGTACAACAAATGTTTAAATGAGACAACATATCCTTTTCAAAACAACATAAAAAAATGAGTGTACATAAAAATAATCGATTAGCTTATAACAAAACAAGTGAGTGACTGGAATGACAATTCATGCTACTTCTTGTTTAATGAGTTGTAAAAGAAACTTAGGCAAAGGAAGCCAGAGACCTTTGTCTTAAAATAAATAGAACAGAAAACTTTCCTAATCATCTGGCACCTGCTTGGTATTGTTTCTATATTTAGAAGTATACATGATAGGGACTCCAGGGATATGCTAGATGTTTTGCCTAAAGTTCTAGTCAGCTGTGGCCACCATGAAATATTTGTGCTAGCCGGGCTCGGTGGCTCAGCCTGTAATCCCGCGCCTTTGGGAGGCTGAGGTGAACGGATTGCCCGAGCCTGCGGGTTCGAGACCCGCCTGGGCAGCGAGACCTCATCTCTACAATCAATCAGAAAAACAGCCGGG
>NW_007254923.1:812257-902962 GCF_000164805.1 Carlito syrichta | reverse complement strand
TCAAAAAAAAAAAAAAAAAAAATTTTGCTGAGTTACCCACTGTACTAAGCAGACATCTGTGTAGATTCCTTGGTATGAGCATGGAAATGGTTTAAATCTTGGATTTATGACAACCCTTAGAGGTCCTCCATACTTTGCTCCACTTTCACAATTTGTAACACAGTCTGTAACACAAAAGATGAACTACCTACACAGGCAATCCATCACCGCACTTGTCTAGTTTGACTTTAATGGGAAAGTTGATAAAGTTAGTATCAACCAGTAGTCAGTGAGATTGGCCTAGTTGTGCATGGTACAGAGCGAAAAATCAGGAAGAATATTGGGAGATGTCTTTTTCCTTGAGCATTTTGGGATCTTTCTTTTCTTTTTGTTTTGTTTTTTTTGAGTTGGAGTCTCACTCTGTCACCGCTCCCGGCCACCGCAGCCTCGACCCGCTGGGCTCCGGCGATCCTTCCGCCTCGGCCTTCCAAGTAGCTGGAACTACAGGCGCGCGCTACCACACCCCGGTAATTTTTGATTTATTGCAGAGATGAGGTCTCGCCAAGTTGCCCAGGCGGGTCTCGAACCTGCGGGCTCAGGCCATCCACTCACCTCAGCCTCCCAAAGCGCGGGATTACAGGCTGAGCCACCGAGTCTGGCTGCATTTTGGGATCTTTCTACTGTTTTTTTTCTTTTTAGGTTTTAATCTATCCTTTTCTTTAAGCTTCTGCCTTTGAAACTAAGCATTTGCTGTACTCCCTTGTCGTTTGCTTCTCAAGTTCATGTCACATTCCTGTTGTTTCCTCTGAGCTCAGACATTTTAAATTGCCCTGCATTTTAGCACTTAATGTGTTAAAGAGTAATTGATTGAGTTTTTCAACTACTCAAGCAGGAATAACTTTGTATGCTGTTATATTCTTAAAAACGAATAAATGACTGTCATTCTTTAGGTGCCTTTTCTGAATTAATTACTTTATTTTTATTTTTTTATTTTTTTTGAGTCGGAGTCTCACTCTGTCGCCCGGACTGGAGTGCAGCGGCCGCTCCCGGCCACCGCAGCCTCGACCCGCCGGGCTCCGGCCATCCTTCCGCCTCCGCCTTCCCAGGAGCCGGAACTACAGCGCGCGCTACCACGCCCGGCTGATCTTTTGATTGATTGTGGAGATGAGGTCTCGCCAAGTTGCCCGGGCGGGACTCGAACCCGCGGGCTCAGGCCATCCCCTCACCTCAGCCTCCCAAGGCGCGGGATTACAGGCTGAGCCACCGAGCCCCTCTTAATTACTTTATAAATTACTGTGTGGAAGGTATATGGTTTGAAAATACGAATTGTTATACTCCCGCTGGTTATTAATAGAATACAAAAAAGTCTTAACAAATGTGATTGCAATGTTATCAAAAACTTAGTAAAGCGAGGAGGTAGATACAGTAGATATAGGCAAATGTATTATGAATGTGTTATATATATTTTATAATGCATAGAGTATGAGAGTGGGAATGAAGACAAGGACATATGATGTACACACTTTAAACCAAATCAGCAGCTTTTGTATTTCCCCCCCACATCTTGTATGCCTCCCCTGTTGAAATGGTATTTTAAGAGAAGTGATCACTCTTCAAGATAGTCATTTGAGAATTGCCTGATGTAGGAAAATCAAACAATAAAACCTGAATGGTATGACACCACTCTGTGAACCAGTCCAGGATCTCTGCAAGGACATTTCCTGCCTGGAGGTATAGATAAGGGATTCATTCAATCAGTAGGTTAGTCTAAGTAGATTTAAAATAGCTTACAGAAAAGGATTTTTAAAAGCCATGCAGTCTCTAAATCACCAATTAGCCTCCCAGGAGATTCCAGGCCTTGCCAGCATTACATGGTTTTGTGATTCACTTGCTTAGGTCTAGAGGCCAAGGACAAGGCTGGACTTGGGGAATTGTATTGTAAATTGTGTGGCCTAATTGTTTCTCTAAAATCACTCAGCTTTAGGAGAAGCTCAGAAGAAAATAAACAAAGCAAGCAAATAAACAAAAACCTGTGAAGTGGTGAAGTATTGGAAAAAGAAGTATAAGAAAAACTTTTTTTTCCCTTTTCATAAAGAGTTAAAAGTCAGATCTGAAAGATTTGAATTTCTGGAGTTGAGAGCAATGATAACCTTGTCTATTGCTATGAGTATTTATTACAACAATTGTTAACCTGAATCTAGGTACTAGGTACTGCGAACTATTTGATATTTTCACCAGAGTCAACCTTATAAGTACTGACTGCTCTCAGTTTACATGTGAGAAAACGGAAGACAAACTGCAAGAGCACACAACCAGAACCAGTGGAAACTGGTATCCCAGGTACATTCAATATTATCAATAACTATGCAATATTTCTTTCCAAAAAATAAAGTATTTCAGGTAAAATTCATGCTAACAATTAGAAAAATGCGTATTAAATTAATAATTATTCTTAAAAAATAGAAAATGGTTAATTCACTAAAAAGTGGTAGAAAAACTAGTTAAAATAAATAGAAAGAAAAATTAAAGAGCTGTCAATTTTACGTCTAAATATTTGTCAAGCAAATATAGTCCTAGCATAAGTTTCTTTAAAATATTCATCTGTTTAGGGCAATCCCTTTGGGTCCCCTTCGAGTGTGGGAGCTTTTCTCTCTTAACAAATCCTACTTTAAAAAATAATATATATATATTCATCTTTTTAAACATTCAATGTACAATTTATTTTCATGCAATTAAAGCACTTTCAGAATAAAAAAGTCAAGTGAGAACTTTATTTTTCATAAAGTCAGTAAATCATACCTCAAAACGTGACAGTGATGGGACATAAAAAATAACAAATAACATTTCATATGGAGAGAAATAGTGGCAAGAGTTTTTTTAAAAATTTAAAGACTAAAGATAAAAATCCAGTTTATGATCTCATCTTTATACATTAAAGACTTATGTCTTACCTCTTTCTAACATTACTCTTCACATAATTGGAATGATTGCAATAACTGTGCTACATTCTTGAACATTGAGCACCACAGCCTCTCCTTTCTATTCTGCTTTTGGGCAAAAACTAAAAGTCTATTAATTACATTTCTGTCAATGAAATGCAAGATTAATAGGGAAAAAGAAGCAGGGGTGATTATTCTCTATTAGCAATAGTGACTAGATCCCTAGCTTTAAGAAATGGGCAAATTTTGTCAAGACTTCTGTGAGTTCTCTTGAGAGTCACTTCCTTTTGGATGGTAGCAGCTGAGATTTCCTGTGATTCCTACATGTACAGATTTCTTCAATGGTGTTAGCCCTTTAAAAAGTTTTGTATGCTTCTAATTATCTTTATTAAATTTCTTCCAGTCTGAAATATCTAAAGCAATTAATGTTTTCCTGTCAGACTCTTGATATGTTTAGCTAAAGTGATGCTTACATAAAGATTATAAAATGCATTTCGAGAATATTGGCCCTATTTTAATATTAAGGTAGTGATGATCTCCTTATCAGACTGGAGTAAAATATTGATAATTCATTGTGCATTATAGAAAAGGAGTTCATGAAATTATTGGCTATATTTTCCTGGAATAAAGTGTTAAAAGCAATGATCTGGGGGTACAATAGCTTCTGCAATATAACATTGCAGAAATGACTAAAGGATTGGTGAGTGGGCTGACATTTCTCATTAAACAAGAGAACTTACAGAAAGAAAATAACAAGCTCAAAGGCAAACTTTCTACTTGTGCTCCAGATGCCATCTCTCCCACTTATAAACATTGTTCCAGAAATTTTGCTGTCTTTTCTGTGTCATTAAGTTTTTTTTTCTTTTTTCCTCTAGTGGTAATGATTCATAAAAATTATGCTCAACAGCATCACGCATGATGTAATTTCTCTTATCTTAAAAATGCTCCTCTCTTTATCCCATATCTATCTTCCAGATGCTGCGGCATTGCTTGGCTACTATTCACAACAAAACTCGACAGTGTTGTCAGTTTTGCCCTCTAATTACTTTCTTGTATTCTCTCTTAAATTCTTTCTGTTTATACTTCCAGCTCCACTATGGAAAAAAAGAATACAAGAAATATCACACACAACGTTATGTGTCTAAATCCAATGGTATTTCTCAGTACTAATGTTACATGTCCTATCACAGATACCACAATTGATTAATTTCTGCTTCTTGAAACACCATCTATATTTGCCTTCCAGGAAATACTCTTCTCCCTCCAGTCGTCTCTCCTCCTTAGTCTCTTCTGCTGATTTCATTCTATCTACTTAAATTTAAATATTCATACATGCATTTGTACCCGTGGTGAGGTCTTAAGTTTAAATATTGTCCATATGGCAATAACGCTCATATGTATATCTCTTGAGTTAAGTATCCAGTTACCTAGAATCTTCTCATACGTACCCTGTCCAGAACTGAACACCTGATTCCCATCCCTATCAAACTTACTCTTTCCTTGTTCTTTCTTTCCCCTTATAGTAAATGTAAACTATATTCTATCTAGTTGCTCATGCCAAACACTTTGGCATTTTCTTAGATTTCCTTATTGATTCACTTATTTTATTTTTCCACATCGCATAAATCTCCTGACAAATTCTGTCAGTTTTATCTATAAAATATATTTCTATTCTAACCACTTCTCAGCGTCTCTATCCCTACAACCTCAGCTGTCTTCATTGTCTCTTATTTGGATGATTGCAATTGCTTTCTAATGGTTTCCCTGCTTCTGCCTTTGCTGTCCTGTCATCCTTTTCATGACAATGTTTTAAAAAGTATAATGCAAATAAAGTTCTCTTCTAATCAGAACCTCATCAACGATATTAGGACCACAGTAGACATGCCCTCTCTCCCAGATTTCAATTACTTTCTTCTTTTAATCTTATTTTTATACTCTTCTCTTCTAACTGACCTCTTTACGCTTCTCAAAAAAACTCAGTAGGTGATCTTTCTTTTGCATTGTCTTTGATTAAAACTCTCCTTCTACAGTTATGGGATTGCTCACTCTATCACCTCTTTTAGGCTGTTTTACAAATGTTTCTTTCTCAGTCATGTCCTCTCTGTCAATGTTATTTTAAAAATGAACTATATACTACTGTTGACCCTTGCAATCTTTTTTTTATTTTTCCCCACAGCACTTATTGCCATATGACCTACCTTTCATTTGACTTATTTACTGTTATTCTCTCTTCCCTAGAATGAAAGCAAAACGAAGGCAGAGATTTTTATATGCTGTTTTCATTATTGCATTCTTATCATATAGAATATTGCCTTGATCCATAATAAGTTCACAATGCATATTTATTGAATGAACTATTACATAAATTAGTATAATAAATATATCAAAAGTCAAACATCTTGATCATTCTAATTATTACAAAGAGCTATTTTATATTATTCAAAATATACTTTAATTTAAAAAATATTTCCAGGTAAACTAGAAAAAAGGTTATCTCTTTCTTAAGGACTAATATTATCTATTTTAAATTGATAGACAATAGAAACAAAGGTGTTCCCATATAACTTAACAGTTTATTATCTTCATTATAACATTGTTCTAAACATTCTCCCCAATTCAAAGTGAGTAACATACATAAAACTAAATACAAATAATCAAATAAAAAATGTTTCTCAGGATAGCAAAAAAGACAATCTTATTGATCTTGTAATAATTTACCTACAAAAAGTAAGCTTGGTAAATAAGTAATATATAACCTCAGACAAAACATAGAAATAGGATTTAACATAGGTTTTCCTGCTTTTAAAGCCCAGTCTTGCAACTACCATACAATAGTCCCTTGTTCTTAAAAATTCTGTAAGAAATCTTAATATTCAATAACAGAACCTTAATTAAATATTTAACTTTATTTATTTATTTATTAGTAAATAATATGATAACATTAAAATCAAACAAAGAATAGAATATACAAGAAAATAAAAAATGAAAATTGCTTAGAAAACACAATGATTAATATGATCTTTTTTGTCAAAAAAATAGTTGCTTAAGATGTCGGCAGTGTATACAGTATTAACAAAACTGTCCTCTGTTTAGTGATAATACTGTTAAGTTTTGTATTTTTTTTCTTAGCCATTTGGAATATAATAATTTTATGAATTTGACAGTAATATTTTTAATTTGAGAAATAAAAGCAACACATTATATTAACCCAAATTTAACTAAAATTGCTTTTCCTACCTCGAGCTGCTGGAAACACAGAGAAAAATAAATTATGCTTTTCTATAATCTGTTCATCTCTAATGACTGGTATAGTTCCTTTTGATGGTTTTGTTTCTGTTTGAGCAATACATATTAAAGTTTACAATATGTTTTCGGATGTATTCATAAGTTACTTTTGGTTCTTCTAAATGTGATTAAGGGAAGACAAAATATAGAACAGAATAATAGAAATAACATAATTGTAGCTCTGCAATCATTTCAACAGACTTATGTATTGCCAATTGTGTGACTAAACTATATGTCAGTTGCTTTTTTTGTGTATTATCTATCGAAAGGGCTACCGCTTACCATACTGCATACTTCCTGAACATGTTTTTTTTATCATCTAGATAGTGTGTACACAGGTAATACAAACTAATTTTAATGTGCACTGAAGCAAAATATTACCAGGCAGGTGAAGCTACTAAAACATATAGCATATAAATTGTTTGCAAGCATTTGTGGCTTTATGATTATCAAGCATTCTGGGTGTTCCACGCTGCTGCTCTTTCCCATTAGTATAGATAACTGAGAAGTGAGCATTATGTCAGCAGGAAAAATAAAATAAAATAAACTTACTTTTACATTTGTCTCATCCAAGCAACAGCTAGGTTTACTCTGGGATATTCGGAAAGAAAAAAAAATCAACTTTTTTGAATGCATGCTACCATCACACATCTTCTATTGTACATGACCACAATTATGTCCTTAATTTTATGAGTGCTTCTAAAGAATTCAGGGATTTCCCTATTCTTTCTTGAGGCTTTTCCTGCTCTGTACACTGACATATTCAGAACAGCTGTCACAGTGCCTGATTCAAAGGAGTACACAGTAAATGTTTGTTTATGGAATAAACACATATCTAACTGACTTAATTATTTTCTTATTTTGTTCAAATAAAAATAAGATAAAAATGATTACATGAGGTAACCACTGAATATCTTGGCAATCATATTTCTAAGGTAATATTCCACAATCCATTAGGGGAAAAGGATAGATGAGACATAATTTCTTACTTGAAGTGCTTCCTTTAAAGAGCTAATCTGTTTCATAATTAAGTATATCAGTTTAAAAAAAGACATAATCTTATTTAAATTAGAATTATATTATACTGTATTCTAGTTCAACTTTATATAAAATCGACATATTTAAATTACCTGCAATATATTTTGCTCTATGATATAAACTAAAGATGAAAATAGTTTTAGTTCCAAGTTTCTTGTAACTTGTCTCATTGATATTGAATGAGCCAAAACCATTCGAGACTTTTTCCACAGATTTAGTTTTCACAGACACATCATATACCTTAAAATGTGTTTATAACTCCAATAATCTGTGATAGTTTTCTTCTATTTTCCTTTCTTTTTTCTCCCTCGGTAATATTTGTGCTACCTTTGATGTTTTTTCTATTATACTCAATTTTCTTTTTATTACATGCTAGATTTTGAACTGCAGTCACTAGGTGAGCTTCTTTACTTCTCTTGCTAAAATGAGGCTCTTCAGATCTGAACCACAAGTAAAGCTTTCGCCAACTTCTGTCACCTAATCCAAATTCCCACCATTTAACAGACTGAGATCCAATGCCCTTTCCCTGGAGCAGTGTGACAGTGAAAAACAGCTCAGCTCCAACTGTCCCTCAGTTGGCTGCCCCCAAATTGGCAAAGTTCCAGAGGAAAAGCAATACTCATCTCTAGGCTCTATTCTCTGAGACTCTTTTCTTATTTGGTTTCTGTCCCAGAAACATTTGTCTCTGTTGTCCTCAAATATGTATGCAAATTATATATATATATACACATTTACATTTTACTTAGTTATTTTACTTGTCTTCAGCAAAATGGTAGTTCTGAATTACTTAACTCAGCATTAATGGATGCTAGAGTAAATAACTATGTTTAATAAATGTTTTAACGTCTGACAAGAATTGTCCACTTGTTTTCTCTTTTTATTAGAGTATTTTTAAAGTTTTGATTAATTTTATTTTAAATGTAAAATTAACTACATTAAATTGAAGCTGTTTTATAATTTTCACTTAATATACAAACTATTTTGATAAAAATGGTATAGATATCTAGATTCTAAGTCATGTTTTTATTGTTTAAATTTTAATTTAATGTCTCTAAGAAAATATATTATAGTATTTATCATATAATGAATCACTTTATTTGTTCACAAGTTTTTTTTTTAAGTCTTTCCTAGTTATTCTACTTATTTTCACTATTGAATGTTTACTGTATATGAATACAGATAACTTTGTAAAACTTGTTTGTATTTATCTGGAACAAGAAGATCTGTATTTAACTCTTGATGTAGAAGAAAAATTCCTAGATTTTGAGCCTGATCTCAACAATGAATTAAACTTTTGTGGTTTTGTGAATATGTTGAGAATATTTACATATAAGAAGGATATGAATAAATGCCTAAGAGAGGATGGATGAGATTAGATTAGGTGATAACAATAGATTTTACTTCTTTTCTTGATTTTTTTACTTTACAGGGGCCTCTTATCATGAACATGCAGATTTGTTCCATCCCTTTCCAGGGACTTGGCCGTGTTATTTGATTTGGTCAGGGAATGTTAACAAATATGACCACACAGTCAGAGGCTTGACATAACATTGTATTTGTATATTGATACTCACTCTGTCTCTGCTATTGTCACAGAGTTTGCCAGCACCAGTTAAATGGAAGAGCAAAGACAAATGCAGGAAAAATATGTTACCTAAGCTGAAGACATCCTAGATCAGATGAATCTTAAATATGTGACTAAGAACAGCCAAGATCAGCAGTTTCCTAACTTAGTCCAGTTAACCTAGAAAGAATGAGCTAAATGAGTATTGTTCAAAGTCATTGAGATTCATTGGCTGCTTGTATGTAACATTATTTTGGTAATAGTCAAATTATACACTAACTTGTGCAAATGCTATTGACCTGTCATTAGGCAAAATATAAATATATGCTGGTTTTAGCACAATGAATATCTTAATGTTTCATCAGAATAATTTTTCATTTTACCTAATGAAGGGCAATAACATTTGCACAAGTTAATACAAATATGTTGAATCCTCTTGATCCAAACATATAAATATGTTTGCATTTACTTGTAAATCGATTCCACTGTATATAATGTAAAAAAGATCTGACATGAATCTGATATATTCTCGAATGATACTGTCAACAATTTACAGTTTGCATAAATTTAGATTGTTTCAATCATATAAGTTAGATTGATTGATAAATATATTTGACTAAATATTTAAAATCCCATCACCAGATAACATTAGACTATTGTTGGCATTATAGTGGGCTAGCATTTAATTAATAATTCTGTGAATTACTGAAAATCTCTTTAGATCCCCAACCATACATCATTACTGATGAATTGACCATCATAGGAATAAAAAGTGATAGATAATTTTTAAAAATTCTCATTATTCCACTCTGCAAAATAAGCTTAATTAGAATAATAAAGTCAAGAAGATTACACATAAAATAATATTTTAGAAGTACGTCATAATGTTCTATTGTGATCCTGGCAATTTGTTTCCAAAGAAATATGAGAATAGCTATTTTTAAAAAAAATATTGGCAGAAGTTAGGTAAAGGAATTGTTCTTAGCAGAATTTTAAACAATTAAAAATGGATATTTAATGCTTTTCATTGTAGAATTAGATAAAGCTCATTGCTATTAATAGAAAGCCACACTAGACAGATTTATTTAAAACATGTCATGTATAGTCTATTATATTTGTTGAAAGATAATATGTTTAATACATTAATGTTTGCTTTTTTTTTTACAATGCCAATGTATTTTGATTTTAACCTGTGGTTGTATAGTAATGGCATGATGAGTTAATTTCAAATGAAAGTCATTTAAAAACATATTTTATTATATTTTCACATGATACTTTATATAAGAAGAGACATTTAAAATTTGCAATAAGTAATAATATATTTGTATTTATTAGGAATAAATAAAAATGTAAGAGCATTGTTATTTAATGCATTTTTAAATATAATTTTTTAAATTCTATTTTTAATCCTCAAATTTCCCGTTACTCTTGATGAATTCTTGAACTCTTGTGCAATTTTTTTGTAAATTACCTAATATATTTTATTTTATTTTATTTTGTTATTTGAGAAAGCAGGATTTATTGAGAGGACAGAAAAACTCCCACAGTGGGAGGGGAATCTAATATATTTCAAATAATTATTTTATAGTCCTTGTCTACTAAATACACTATATGCATCATATGTGAATCTGTTTCTATTTTCTGCCATTTTTTTCTCAATCATGCGTCACAATTGTTTATTTATTCACCTGCCTCATAATTTATATAGGCATAATGAACAGGTCTTGTCAATATTTTACCTGAGAGAACCCTGAATTGGAGTTTCAGATAGTTTAGCACATTTCAGTTCAATTGTTTCAGAATTCTGGAATTCAAGCACTGCAGCCTGGGGATGAATGAATTATCTCCCTAACCCCACATAAATTGTCACTTTGCCTTTTAAAAATTTACTTTCTTATTAATATAGGAGCAAAAGTCACTCATGTTCTTCTAAATTTTGCCATGGAGACTGCCACTCTGAGCATCTAATGTGGATATTTCAAAATGTTAACATCTTTCATGTATATTTAAGTTTTTAAAATGTGTATTGTAAATTTTTAAATTTCTAGGGTAATATTTTTTTCACTTGCGATATATTACACTTAATGCCCTATCACAGACTAATGGGTAATGAATATGTTGATGATTGTTTAAATATCAGTTAATTGTTGCATTTCTTAAGGAAACATATTGTATTAAGTACTAAAAATGAATAGGATTAAATATTTCCTATTCTCCTTTGAAACAACATAGTAGTCTGATTTGGCATAAAATTTCTGAAATTCTCAAATATATAAGAATTAAGGAAACTTGTAGCTGTTATCATAATCACTTTTGTTAAATAAATAATATGTCATATTGAAGTTACATTTAAAAATGTGGCAGTTTTAAAGTTAATTTTATAACAACAATATAAATTTGTTATTAACTTGCATTTCATTTTCTTATTTTTACTATAGCGGATTGCTTTTATGATATCCCAGTATTTGTTGTGGGTATCTATCTATCTTTCTTTCTGTCTTTCTGCCTACTTATCTATGCATCTATCTCTATCTATCTATCTATCTATCTATCTATCTATCTATCTATCTAATCTATCATCCATCTACCTACCTACCTGTCTTTCTATATGTCTACCTCTATATACCATAGTGTGCTTTGTAATGTTCTTAATAAAGTTTGTATGTTTCCTTAGAAATATTTTGTCATTTGAACTTCATCTTACTAGTTGTTTTCCTTAGAACATAATAATATGCTATAGAACATATTAGAATATAGAACATAATAATATGCTATAGAACATATTAGAATATAGAACATAATAAAATGCTATATTTTGATATTATTGTTCTTTGAGGACAGAATATTTCTGCTACCATTTGCATGAATTAAATGTTTCAGTTGCTTATAACTAAATCTCATACACCACTTTTCTTGGATGAAAGTAACTTTAAACCCTGGTCTGGAACCATTTTGGAATAGGCAAAAAGAAAAAAAAATGATGTGGGAAAGATTTAAGTTACGTAATTGCATTTTCTTTTATCAGCTAATATCCACCTTTTAATCCTAGGAAACTTCTCAGCTGAGTATGCATTTTAGTTCCTCTCATATTCAATTTTAGAATACATTTGTGTGGTCTTAAAACCTTGTTTAATACTTTTTTGAGTAACAAGTTTTTTCTTGCCTATTTGAATTTTAAATGAGACCACTGGTCTGAGAGTGATAAGGAATATGGTACGAGTAGGTACAATTATTTTCCTTGCCAATTTCTGTACATCGGTGGCAGTTAAATGCATATTCTCAACAGAAGAAACACATAATGGAGGCTTTAATTGCTAGAGAATTCACTTGTCTAAAGCTTTAACTGTTGGTTACTTCTGTTACACCATAAGTTAGCTAAAGTTGAATAGACATCAAATCTTCTTCATATCCTTTTAAGGCACTTACCCAGCTGTGCTCCAGTATTGTCATTATGGAATTTTTCTCACAGGCACTTTCATAGGATTCATTTCCAATTGTCATTCAGTACATATTTTTGTTACATTAGTCATTATATCAGTTGATGGGGAAGGTGTTACCTTTCAGCACTTCGATGCATAACCTGAACATTTACCTGCTTGCTTATTTTATGAACTCAGCAAGCTAGCTATAGAGAGAAATTGTATGCTTTAGGACTCCTGTCCTCATCACGGCTGGCTTCTTGCTGCTGCTGCTTCTGCCCTTCTTCCTTCTCCTCTTCTCCTTCTTTTACTTTTCTCTATCTCCCTCCTCCTTCTCTTTTTCTTGTTTCTTCTCTTCTTTCTATTTTGTAGGAAGAGCACTTTCTTTCTCTAAATTTCCAAAAAAATGCATCATAACTGGATGCTCAGTAGGATGATGTTTTTCATCATAAATGACTGTTCCAAACAGGAATAGTTTTTCTCATAACAGGTTGATCAATTCTAGGCATTCTTTTTTGTTTTGTCATATAGAGACAGTTTGCTTTATGCAGCACGGCTGCTGTGTTCACAGTAAGAATGTGAATAACCAAATAGTCCCTGTCGATGGGAGCTTCAATTTCACTACTAAATAGACAATGCTCTTTGCTTGCCTTGCCTCTTTCATCAAGGATTAACTACATAGACAGCATATTCTTGCTGGTTTTAAAATAGCAGTGTAGCCATATGTACCATATGGAATATCATACAGCAGTAAAAAGATATGAGTAACAACAACACATGAAAAGATTCAATGTTAGAATTATAGTAATAATTTAAAACAAACTTGGTTAATACCACTTATAGTATAATAACATTTTATAACGTTAAGAATAGAAATCAAACAATACATTTCTTAGGGATATATATGTATATATATATTTTAACATATATATATGTTAAAATTTTTTTAAAGGTATAGGATTAATAAGCACAAAATATCTCATCTGGAAGAAGTGAAGGCAATAATATTTTTTTTCAAATGTATAATTGTAGATGAAAACTATGAGTAATATTATAGTTCATAAGATGAGTAGTGATTCACAGGTGTTCAGTGTATTATTGTTCAGCATAATATATATATATACAAAAAAACTAACATACCTGTTATAACTATTTTATTATATATTATAATACACATGTTAGCTTTTGAGAATGCATTGAACAACATTTATGATGTATTGTGTTTAGTTAGTATCCTTAGCTTTCCAATAATCCAGCACATATTAAACACACTATATATATTTGGGAGAACTTTTGGTTTCACCTTTTGAATCTGGGTCTTATTTTTTCCCTGGAAACAAACAATTAGACCAAAAATAATAGAATTGTTAGAGATTATTATCAACAGGGCCAATTTAATAAAATAAGACTATGTTCAAATAAGTTTCAAAAGACTGCATTAAAAACTGTATTGGGGTACAAATAATTGATAGTTTCACAATATCTAGAAAAAAATTATAACTGTATAAATGATATCATTTGGTAGAAAGATACTTAAGCCATTATTAGAAGAGGAAGACAATTCATAGAGCTTGAGGCATTATCTGGGGGTATATGTAGTGTCAGGAATCTCTGGATAAGTAAGAGATTCATAGACATCTATATGATCAGTACCTGATGCTTCAGAAACAGACATTATTATGTTTAGTCATTTGGAAAGATATTGATCATTAATCAACTCATTATTGGAGGTGAAATCATTATAGAATATGATCTTTGAGCTGTCACATCCAATGTAAAAAACAGTATAATACAGGAAAAGTATGGCAGAAAATATTTCTTTGTACTACAGGACTTGTCAGGTTTACTCTTCCCATATCAACAACAAAAGCAGGCTGTATATTAGTGTTTATCATCATTAGAATGCACATAACTCTGGAGGAAAGCAGAGTATATCAAAAGAAAGATTCAGCAGAACTTCCAGCTTGTTGCATAGTATAACATTAAATTTATATTTTCATCTCATGTGACTCAACTTATGTATATATATTTTTTATAGTGGATATCAGTGCATTATTTTAAATAAAATAAAACAAAACTTTCTCTTGATCTTATATAAAATGTCAGAATTGAATTAGTTTTAAATTCTTTTTGATTCAGTTTTATTGGAAAAAATATAATGGAGTCACACAAATCTAGACTTAAACTCCATTTCTGAAGTATACTCCTCATGTTTTCTACCTTTTTTCGCATCATGACTTAATTTGTTAATTAAACTTATTTACCTTTAAGGATTGGCAGGAAGTAATATGATGGGCAAACAATATCCAACAAATTGTCGCTAGTACAACTATTTGTGAACAAGAAACATTCAAGACTCTCACACAGCACATGCTGTACTTTGCTTGTTTTTTTCTTCACTTAACCTGTACTATTTATAAACTCTCTTGAGTCAATTCAAAAATTGTAATATGATTCACTATATTAGTGCATCACATTTTGGGTGTTGTGTATAATATTACATTATTTTCCCATCATTATATTGCATATTATGTTAGCATATTTAGTTTCAGTGTTTATGTTATAATAAAACCAAAAAGCAAATGCATTAGGTTCTAATACAGTGAAAGTGCTCGGTTAATGTTAGTTATTATTATATCTATATGATTCATTTCTATGGCATGCTATTAATATAGCCAAATATATATTGCACTTGAAAACATAAAAGATGCAAGGTATATTAAATAGAATTCTCAACATTATCAGGAACAGGTGCTACCTCAGGGAAACCAGGTCGCAGAAGCCGAGCGCCATTGTTTTTTTTAAAACAGACAGAAGCATTCCTTTGAAAAAGCAGCAGGGAGAAACTCTTACCCCAGGCTCTCCCTCACCACTGAAGCAGGAGAGAGATTGCTGGCTCCTGGTTTGGCCTCACCACTTCAGCGCCTGGAAGGAGATGGCAGCAGGGGCTGTAGAGGGAGTCCAGAGGCAAGGCCCCATGGAAAAGGACAACACAGGCCCCCACCACCATCTTGAAGTTGAGGCAGTAAAGTGCTCTGACTTGGCCACCATGGAGCAACGGACTCAATCTCTGTGACTAGTGGATCAACTACTCAGGGATTGATCATAGTCCAGAGAGAATATTCTAAGAGCACAAACTTCAGAGGGTACTGAGGAGTGATGAATTCCAGGTACCCCACCCCCTACCATGATCCAGCTGTGGAACAAACGGTGCAGCCAGAAAAGGATGAGGAAGAACTCCAAAGAGATAGATGTGCCCCATCCCCTACTTCATTCAAATTTCAAAAACTAAAAGAGATGACAAAGTTTCCCAACTACTGTCATATTTCAAATTATAACAAATCCAGAGCCTAGATCAGGGAAGAATAGAGGATTGAGAAAACATCAGAAGGGAAATCCTCTCCGCTGACACAATAACAGAACTAAAGAGAAAAACAAGTGATCTGTCACAGATGAGGAAAAAGCGAAGAAAGATATCAGCAGGCCTTGGTGCCCAAACAATGGAAGTCACCAATGACTGGCCCCAGAATATGACAGGGAATAGGGAACGGATGGAAAGGGTGAATAAGACTCAAGAAAGACAAGATGCAACACTGGAAGAACTTGTAACAGAGATTTTGGCAATAAAAATTTTCATCCAGGAAATAAATAACAAGATGACAAACATGGAAAGCAGAATTAGTCTAGGTGAAGAAACAATCTCAGAACTTGAAGACCAGAACATGGAATTAACCCAATCTGTAAAAAACATAGAAAGGAGACTCATAAAGGAAGAACAAAGCCTACAAGAGATGTGCAATTATATCAAGAGACCAAACCTATGCCTGATTGGTATGCCAGAAGAAAGGAAAATGGAGAACAACTTGGAGCAAGTATTCCAGAAGATAATCCAAGAAAACTTTCCCCATCTCACCAGAGATGTGACCAGCCAAGCACAAGAGATACAGAGAACTCCAATAAGACATCAAATGAGAAGACAGAAGTATATGATCTATATGAATCTATATGATTCATTTCTATGGCATGCTATTAGGGATTGAAGTCCTATATTCAAAGTCCTCAAAGATAAACAATTTCAACCAAGAATTTTCCTATCTAGCCAAACTCAGCTTCATCAGGGATGGAGAATTAAAATCCTTCCCAGACATCCAAACCCTAAGAGTTTATGCAGCTTCCAGACCAGCTCTACAGGAGACATTTGAAAAGGTGCTAAGCAGAAGAAACAAAACAAAACAAAATAAAACAACAACAAAAGACCACACACTTCCCAAGACAATAGCAGAGCACAAAATCAACAGAGTCTACAGTGCAACAAGAAACTTGAAAACACACACATACATTAACCCCAAAGCCAAAAAAAACAACCAAAGAAAAACCTTTATAAGAACCTCATGACAGCAATAAACAATAACATTTCAATTATCAGTCTGAATGTGAATGGACTAAATGCACCACTGAAAAGACACAGAAAGGCAAACTGGATTAGAAGCCATGATGCAATTATTTGCTACATCCAGGAGACTCATCTCACTACAAGGGACACACACAGACTCAAAGTTAAAAGATAGAAAATGAGTTTCCAGGCAAATGGATCACAAAAGAAGGCAAGAGTTGCAATCTTAGTATCAGACAAAACAAACCTTTAAGCTATCAAAAATTTTAAAAGATGCAAACGGACACTACATAATGATAAAAGGTTCAATCCATCAACAAGAAATATTGATCCTAAACGTACATGCACCTAACGAGGAGCACCAGCATTTATTTTATTTTATTTTTTTCCTCTTTTAATTTTTATTTAAAACTGTGGGGTACAATTCAGAGCTGGGTATACAAATATTCACCATGCAGGCACCCTTATCAATGAGGTGTACCACCCCTTTTCCAGGCGGATATTGACTACTGTGAATCCCACATCCCTGCCCCCACACCACCCTCCCCGCAGTTTCCTGACACTTTCAATCCCTTTCATATAGCAATACACTAGTTATTCAAGGTCCACTTATGAGTGAGAACATGTGATACTCAGTTCTTTGTTTCTGTGAAAGATCACTCAGTATTAAAAATTAATTCCATCTAGGTTGCTGCGAAGTTCATAATTTTGTTCTTCTTTATGGCTGCATAGTATTTCATTGGTATATGTACCACATTTTTTTAATCCAGTCTTATTTTGATGGGCAACACAGTTGGGTCCATGTTCTTGCTATTGTGAACAATGCTGCAATAAACATACATGTGCAGGTATGTTTTTTATAGTGACCTGAGTTCTTCTGGGTATATTCCTAGTAGGGGGATTGCAGAGTCATATGGAAGGTCAATTTTTAGAACTTTTAGGAATCGCCACACTGATTTCCACAGAGGTTGTACTAGTTTACACTCCCACCAACAGTGTAGAAGTGTTCCCTTTTCACCACATCTTCTCCAGCATTTGTTATTTTTTGAATTATTGATGATGGCCATTCTGACTGGAATTAGGTGGTATATCAGTGCAGTTTTAGTTTGCATCTCCTTGATGACTAGTGAGACTGAACATTTTTTCATGTGTCTATTGGCTGCTCATATGTCTTCTTTTGAGAAGTGTCTATTCATCTCTTTAGCCCACTTTATAATTGGGCTGTTTTTTTTTTTTTTTTTTCTTTTCATCATGTTTGAGTTTCTTGTAGATCCTTGATGTTAGGCCTTTGTTAGACACGGAGTTGGCAAATATTTTTTCCCAGTCTGTGGGCTGTGTCCCTGCTCTCTTGATGGTTTCTTTGGTTTAGCAGAAGCTTGTCAGCTTATTGAGTTCCCACTTGTCTATCTTATTTCTTATGGCCTGCGCACGTTGGGTTTTGATCAGGAATTGGTTGCCAGTTCCTATTTCCATAAGAGTATCTTCTGCATTTCTAAGGTTCTTAGAGTTAGAGGCTTTACATTTAGGTCTGTGATCCATTTAACATTATTATTATTTTTTTGTGGGGATAGGTAGAGATCTGGTTTCAATCTTCTGCATGTGGTCAGCCAGTTTTCCCAACACATTTACTGAATAGGTTCTCTTCTCTCCAGTAATGAGTGGTGGAGGCTTTGTCAAAAATGAGTTGGTTGAGAAATTGAGGTTTTGCTGCTGGAATCTCAATTCTATTCCATTGGTCTATATGCCTGCTCTTGTACCAATATCAGGCTGTTTTGATTACTGCGGCTTTATAGTATAGTTTAAAGTCTGGGAGTGTGATACCTCCTGCTTTTTTTTTTCTTCTGAGGATTGTTTTGGCTATTCTTGGTCATTTATTTTTCCATATGAATTCCTGTATTGTTTTTCCTAGGTCTGAGAAGAATGTTGCTGGTAATTTGATGGGTATTGTATTAAATCTGTAGATTGCATTAGGAAAAATGAACATCTTAATGATGTTGATTCTTCCAATTCATGAGCATGGAATATTTTCCCACTTGTTTGTGTCATCTTTGATTTCTTTGAGCAGTGTTTTATAGCTTTGATTGTAAAAGTCTTTTACATCTCTGTTTAGGAAGCTGCCACGGTATTTCATTTGTTTGTGATTATTGTAAATGGAATTGTGCTTTTTATTTGGGTTTCTGTTTGTTTATTATTGGTGTATAGAAATACAATTGTCTTTTTTACATTTATTTTATACCCTGAGACATTGCCAAAGTCCTTTATCAGTGCAAGGAGGTTTTTGTCAGATTCTCTTTGGTTTTCAAGGTATACATTCAAGTCATCTGCAAAGAGGGATAGCTTGACTTTCTCTTTACCTATTTGGATACCCCTGGTTGCTCTCTCTTCTCTGATTGCTGTAGCTGGAACTTCCAAAACTATGTTGAACAGGAGAGGTGAGGGGGGTATTATTGTCTTATTCCAGTTTTCAGGAGAAATGTTTCAAATTTTTGTCTGTTTAGGAGATGCTGGCTGTGGGTTTCTCATAGATATTTTTACTATTTTGAGATATTTCCCACCTATGCTTAGATATTTGAGGGTTTTTCTCAAGAAGTGGTGTTAGATTTCATCAAAACCTTTTTCAAGATCTAATGATAAAATCATGTGGTTTTTGGTTTTATGTCTATTGAAGTATTTAATTACATTTATGGTTGTACAAATGTGAAACCAGCCTTGCATCCAAGGGATGATGCCTACTTGGTAGTAATGGATGATTTTTGAGATGTGTTGTTGAATCTGGTCTGCTAGGATCTTGCTGAGAATTTTAGAATCTATGTTCATCAAAGACATTGGCTTGAGGTTCTCTTTCTTTGTAGGGTCTTTACCTGACATGGGTATCAATGTGATGTTAGCCTCAAAAAATAATTTGAGGAGAGTTCTACCTTTCTCAGTTGCCTGGAATACTTTCAGTAGAATTGGTTTCAGTTTTTCCTTATATGTTTTGTAGAATTCTGCTGGAAAGCCATCTGGTCCAGGACTTTTTTTTGTAGGTAGTTTTCTTATGACATAATTTCCTTGATTGCTATTGTTCTATTTAGGGTCTCAGTTTCTTCTTGTGTCAATCTAGGGAGGTTGCATGATGCCAGAAAGTCCTCCATTTCCTTTAGGTTTTCCAGTTTGCTTCCATACATTTGTACATAGTAGTCTCTGATAATCTTTTGTATTTCTTCAGGTTCAGTTGTGACTTCATTTTTGTGTTTCTGATTGAGTTTATTTGGGCTTTTTCTCTCTTTATCTTGGTCATCCTGGCTAGAGGACCATCTATCTTGTTTATCCTTTCAAAGGACAGCTTTTTGTTTCTTTTTTTTTTGTATTATCTTTTTGTTTTCTATGTCCTGGATTGGGCTTTTATTTTGGCGATCTGGATTCTTCTGCAGAAATTAGGGTTTTGGTGGTCTTGCATTTCCAGCTTGCTTATGTGTCTTGTTTGGCTGTTAACTTGTGATCTTTCCATTTTTTTCATGTATGTTTGTAAAGATATGAATTCTCCTCTTACTATTGCTTTCATGACATCCCAGAGGTTTTGGTAGATGTTTCTTCATTTTCATTTGTTTCAAGATACATTTTAATCTCTGTTTTGATTTCATTGCTGATCCAGGAGTTACTTAGCATCATACTGTTTAGTGTCTATGTCTTTGTGGTTTTGGGGGGAATGTTGTTGGTGTTGATATTTATTTTTGTTCCACTGTGATCTGAGAAGGTGCACGGCAAGATTTCAATCTTATGAAATTTGTTTATGTTTGATTTATGGTCAATGATGTGGTCGATCTTGGAGTATGTCCCATGTGGTCTTGAGTAGAATGTATATTCTGTGGTCATTTGGTGGAGTGTTCTGTAGGTATCAATTAAGTCCACTTGTTCAAGGGTCTCATTGAGCTTCTCGGTCCCCTTGCTGATTTTTTGTCCTGATGATCTGTCTAAGGTTGTGAGTGGGGTATTAAAATCCCCAGTTATGATAGTGTTAGAGTCAATCTCTTTTGTAAGTTTGAGCAGAAGCTGCTTTATGAACGTTGATGCTCCTATGATGGGTGGATATATGTTTAGGATGGATATTTCTTGTTGATGGATTGAACCTTGTATCATTATATGGTGACCTTCTTCATCTTTTTTAAATTTGCTATAGCTTAAAGGGTATTTTGTCTGAGATTAAGATTGTAATTCCAGCTTTCTTTTGTGTTCCATTCAACTGAAATTTTTTTCCTCAACTTTTTACTTTGACTCTGTGAGTGTCCTTTCTGGTGAGATGAGACTCTTGGAGACAATATATTGTTGCCTAATGATATTTTATCCATTTATCCTATGTCTTTTCAGTGGTGCATTTAGTACATTAACATTCAGTCTAATTATTCAAATATGAGGGTTTATCTTTGTCATGAGGTTCTTATAGAGCTGCTGTTGTATTTGTTGTTTGTTGTCTTCTTTTGTTTTTGGGGGTTGGCTCATGTGTGTTTTCAATCTTTTTCCTTTACTCTTGTGAAGACCACTGTTGTTTTTTTTCCCTTTTCTTCTGTGTTTAATACTTTTTAAAAAGTTTCTTGTAGGGGTGGTCTGGAGGCAGCATAAGTTCTTAGGGATTGCATATCTGGGAAAGATTTTAATTCTCCCTCACTGATGAAGCTTATCTAGGCTGGGTAGGTTATTCTTGGTTGAATTGTTTATCTCTGAGAACTTTGAATATCTGGTTCCAAGTTTTCTTAGCCTGAAGTGTTTCTGTAGATAAATCTGCTGATATTCTGATTGGTCTTCCCTGGTAGGTAGTATGACATTTTTCTCTTGCTGCTTTCAGGATTTTTTCTTTTATACCTACTTTGTTCAGGCAAATTATTATGTGCCAGGAGTTGGTTTCTCATTTGTTGTCTTGTAGGGGCTCTCTGAATCCCTTGTGTGTGAATTTTCACATTACTGATGAGATAAGGGAAGTTTTCTTGAATAATTTTGTGGAATATTTGTTCCAGGGTGGTCTCTGTCTCTCTTTCTGCCCCAGGAAGTCCAATTACTTTTAAGGTCATTCTCTTGAATTAATTGCTCATCTCTTGAAGGTTTTGTTCTGTCTTTTAAAGCTTCTTTTCTATGTTTTGACAGTTTGGTTTAGTTCTATATTTTGGTCTTCAAGTTCTGAGATTCTGTCTTCTGCTTGGCTAATTCTACTTTCCATACTTATTAGATTGTTATTTATTTCAATCACAGTATTCTTTAGTGCTGTTATCTCGGTTATCAACTCCTTCCTATTTTTCTCTTGTCTCTCCTCAATTCTTTTTATTCTCTCTATTAATGTCTTGATGTCTGGGTTTGTAGTGTGTGACCAATCATTCTGAGGGCTCTTCCTTGTTTGCATTTCAAAGTCTATTTTCTCATTATCTCATGATCTCCCAGGGGTCTGTTTGAGACCTATATTCTTATTTTGGTTTTTCTTTATTTGTGTAGATTTTCTCCCCACTCCCCCCCCCCGTCTTCTTTAAATATGTTATTCAGGGGTGGGAGGGTTGCATTTACTTCTGTTTGCTCAATCTCCTATTCTTCCTGTGTGAATCCTCTGGCTTTGTTCAATTCTGAAGCTGGACTGTAGGTTGGGGGCTATACCTTTTGCAGTTTTGAGATTCTAAGGACAATTCAGTCCCTGGAGATGACTGACCCAGGTTCACAGAGGTTTCCTCTCTTTCCATACATTCTATTTCATCTTGGCTGAAGTCACACACCAGCAAGAAAGACTGGACCAGTTGAATCTCAAGCACCAATATTTGTAAAGCAACTACAATGTAAACTAAAAAAAGAAATTGACTCTAACACTATTATAGCAGGGGAATAGACCCATTAACAGTCCTGGATAGATCTTCGAGGCAAAAAATCAACAAGGAAATCCAGAACCTAAACTGGGCAATCGACCAAAGGGACTTAATAGATACCTACAGATTATTCCACCCCACAACCACAGAATATACATTCTACTCATCACCACATGAAATGTACTCGAAGATTGATCACATCCTTGGCCATAAATCAAACATGAACAAATTCCATATGCCATACACATTCTCAGACCTCAGTGGAATAAAAATAAATATCAACACCAACAACATTTCTCCAAAGCCAAAAAAGATGCGGACACTACTCAGCATGATGCTAAACAACTCCTGGGTCAACAATGAACTCAAAGCAGAAATTAAAAGATTCCTGGAAACAAATGAAAATAAAGAAACATCTTACCAAAACCTCTGAGATGCCATGAAATCAGTTCTAAGAAGAAAATTTATATCTCTACGAGCACACATCAAGAAAGTGGAAGGATTACAAGAAGAGAGCCTGACACATCACCTAAGGGAGCTGGAAAGAGAAGACTACCAAAGCCCTAACTTTAGCAGAAGAATCCAAGTCACCAAAATATGAGCCCAAATATGGGACATAGAAGACAAAAATATCATAGAAAACATCAACAAAACAAAAAGCTGGCTCTTTGAAAAAATTAAAAGATTGATGTACCCCTAGCCAGAATGACCAAGAAAGGGAGAGAAAAACCCCAAATAAACACAATCAGAAATACAAAAGATCAAATCACAACTGACACTGAAGAAATACAAAAGATTATCAGAGATTACTATGTGCACCTTTATGGAAAAATCTTGATAACCTCAATGAAATGGAAGACTTTCTGACATCACACAACTTTTCCAGGTTGAAACAAGACATTAAGACACAAAATAGACCAATAACAACCCAGGAAATGGACTCTGTCATATGATAACTACCTATAAAAAAAGCCCTGGACCAGATAACTTTCCAGCAGAATTCTACAAAACACACATGGAGGAGCTGATATCAATCCAATTGAAAGTATTCCAGGAAATTGAGAAAGATGGATTTCTTCCCAAATCATTTTACAAAGTTAACATCACATGATACCCAAACTGGGTAAAGTTCCAACAACAACAACAAAAATAACTATAGGTCTATATTCCTTATGAACATAAATGCAAAAATTCTTGACAAGATTCTAGCAAATCAGATCCAAAAGCACATTTCAAAAATCATCCACCATGATCAAGTATGCTTTAACCCCAGGATGCAGGACTGGTTCCACATTCACAAGACATAAATGTAATTAAATATATCAACAGATGTAAAAACAAGAACCACATGATTATATCACTAGATGCAGAAAACGCTTTTGACAAAATCCAGCATCCCTGCTGGATAAAAACCTTCAAACACCTAGGTATAGAGGTAACACACCTCAAAATAGTAAATGCCATCTACGATAAATCCACAGCTAACATATTGCTAAATGAATGGAAACTGGAAACATTTCCCCTGAAAATTGGAATAAGAAAGGCTTTCCACTCTCCCCCTTCTTGTTCAACATTGTGTTGGAAGTCCTAGCACCGGCAATTAGACAAGAGAAGGAAATCAGGAGTATCCAAACAGGTAAAGAGGAAGTCAATTTATCTCTGTTTGCTGATGATATGATCCTATACATTGAAAATTCAAGAGAATCTGTTAAAAACCTGCTTGCACTGATAAAGGACTTTGGCAAAGTCTCAGGGTACAAAATAAATGTACAAAACACAGTTGCATTTCTATACACCAACAAGTAGAGACCCAAATTAAAAGCACAATCCCATTCACTATAATCACAAGAAAAAAGAAAGAAAAAGAAATTTCTCAGCATCTTCCTAACCAGAGAAGTGAAAGACCTTTTCAATGAGAACTACAAAACACTGCTCAAAGAAATCCAAGAAGACACAAACAAATGGAAAAATATTTCATGCTATGGATAAGAAGAATCAACATTGGTAAAATGTCCATCCTACCAAAGGCAATCTACAAATTCAGCACAATACCCATTAAGTTACCAACATCATTCTTCTCAGACTGGAAATGATGATACAGAAATTCATATGGAAACATAAATGACCACGAATAGCCAAAACAATCCTTACCAAAAGAAGCAAAACAGGAGGTATCACACTTTCAAACTTAAGATTTTACTATAAGGCTATAGTAATCAAAACAGTCTGGCATTGGTACAAGAATAGGCACATAGACCAATGGAACAGGATAGAGATTCTGGAAGTAAAGCTTCAATTTCTCAACCAAGTCATCTTTGGCAAAACCTCCAACAACAACCACTAGAGAGAGGAGAACCTATTCAGTAATTGGTGCTGGGAAAACTGACTGACCATGCAGAAGATTGAAACAGGACCCCTACCTATCTCCATACACAAAAATTAACTCTAAATGGATCAAAGACCTGAACATAAAACCTCAAACTATGAAAATCTTTGAAATCGCAGGAGACACCCTTATGGAAATTGGAGTTGGGAACCAATTCTTATCCAGAACCCAAAATGCATATACCTTAAGAAATAAGATAGACACGTGTGACCTCATCAAACTAATGAGCTTCTGCAAAGCTAAAGAAACTATCAAGAGATCAGGGAGACAGCACACAGAATAGGAGAAAATATTTGCCAACTGTATATCGGACAAAGGCCTAACATCTAGGACCTACAAGGAACTCAAACCGAGCCAAAAGGAAAAAAAAAACAAAGCGTCCCATTAAAAAGTGGGCAAAAGACATGAATAGACACTTCTCAAAAGAAGATATACAGGCAGACAACAGACACATGAAAAAGTGCTCAGCCTCACTCATCATCAGAGAAATGCAAATCAAAACCACATTGAGATACCCCCTAATGCCAGTAAGAATGGCCATCATTAATAAAACAAACAACAACAGATGCTGGTGAGGATGCAGAGAGAAAGGAATGCCTCTACATTGCTGGTGGTAATGTAAACTAGTGTAACGTCTTTGGCAGACAGTGTGGCGATTTCTGAAATAATTAGAAATTAACCTTCCATATGGCCTAGCAATTCCGCTATTGGGAATATGCCTGGAGGAACTCAAATCATTATGCTAAAAAGATACTTGCACATGTATGTTTGTTGCAACTGTATTCACAATAGCAAAAATATGGAACAACCTTGTTACCCATCGAAGCTGGACCGAATTTAAAACATGTGGTATAAAGTCACAATGGAATATTATGCAGCCATAAAGAAGGACAAACATATGGACTTTGCAGCATCTTGGATGGATTTAGAGTTGATCATACTCAATGATCTGTCACAGAAACAAAGAACAGAGTACCATATGTTCTCACTCATAAGCGGACCTTGAACAGTTATAATACTATAAGAAAGGGATTGGCTGTAGTGGTAAACTGTCAGGGGAGGTAGGGTGGGATTGGCAATTGAGGGAAATTGCTAGGGGAGGGAAGGGCATACCTCATCAACAAGGGTATCTGCATAATCAAAATTTGTATACCTAACCCTTGAATTGTGCCCCAGATCTTTATACTAAAAAAAAAAAAAAAAAAAAGAAAAGAAACAAAAAAACAGAATTTTCAATTTTCTCTGATAAACAATGCAATGCAAGGATGATAAAAAAATGTCCAAGGTTACATTTTCATGTTATTGACATATTTTAAAATAGAGCTTATTAGGTAAGCGAGACTTTGAAACAAGAAACAGCAATGTTGTTAGAAAAATAATTTAATGATTTATCATTAGGAATTTTACATAAAAAGTGTGGTAATCATTAAATAATAAGTACTTAGTCTGTTTTGAACTTATCTAACAATATACTATAAATGAAATTATACTTTAATGTCTAAAACATACAAATATACAGGATAATATTGATTGTATTATACATGATTTTTATACCATTAGAGCATTAAAAGCATAACTATAAAAAATAAAAAGAGACAAAATCACATAAGACTATACCTTAAGAAAGTTTACAGGTAAAATTTGGAAATAGAATATAATGTTTTACAATGTACCAATAGGACTTGGATAGCAAATATTTGTATCTTGATTCAACTTCTTACAGCTATGTGGATTTGTGTAAGTTCTTCCCATTTGGGCTATGTGAAATAATAGCTCTGGAAAATATTTTTAACATCATGCTTTTACATAAATTCATGTGTGTATATCACCTTTATCTTTGGGCAATGTAATTGACTCGATAGTTTTTCAGACAAATTCTCTCTCTCTGTGGAGATATATATATATATACACACACACTATATATATATAATATATGCTTATATAGCTGTAGAATATACATATATACACACATATATAACCACATATATGTATCATTTATATAAATATGAGGACTTTATATATGACACACATATATCATCTAGAAAATTCTTGGCACCTTACACTGTCAAAATACAATTATCTTTGTGAGTGTAGAGAAACAGTAACTTAGTAAAATGTGTTTTATCTTATGCACATAAGACACACACACATATATATATTTATGCTTTTATATTTAAAATTAATTAGAAAAAGGCATGCTCATTCACTTCTTTATTTGGTTACAACAAATGTTGCAGGTGTTTCAGAGAATGAGTTCCTTTCTCTTATTTATGGAAGAGTTTATCATAGCATAAAAATGAGTGGTGTTTTTATAGCTGTAGAATATACAATGGTAACTTTCGTACACAATTTAGAAATGGTTCCAGCCACTTGCATTTGGAGTTTATTCATGAAACACGTAAAGCTCCTGGACTATATTTTATCCTTTCTTCTCCATAGGGGCAAAAGGACTATAAATTTACCATCTGCTCTAAGACTTTTATGCCATAAAGACTGCAGTTGAAAGTATTTTAATAACTCAGTTCAGACAAGAATGATTCCTTAATTTTTATTTCTTATAGGGTAAGTTAATTAAATCCATTAAAAGCATTTTATCCCTCCATAAGGCTACTTGGGGTCTTGTTTGCGTCTATTTTAAAATTCCAGACTAAATTCTGCTTATCTGTTATCTTCATAATTTTATACCTACAATGAACTCACATATTTACAAGTTAAAATTAGTTTAGACAGTTTATTTTAGATAGTTAGGTTGTTGCTAAGAATAAAAAATTATTGTTATTGAACACAAATACATCTATTTGTATAAATCATCTAGGAGTTTGTTCATGTCTGGTATCATGCTTAAAATAGTGTCATGCTTAAAATAAAGGAGTATTATACACAGGACCCAAAGATGAAAAATTAATTCTGAAGCTTCTCACTCTATGTTGGGATAAAACACATAAAATTCATAAAAATGCAATGTAACAAGTAAATTATAGAGCAGAGTTATAAATACCCTCAGTGCAAAAATTCCCAGACCTTTGTCTTCAGTTTCTAGTTTGTTGTTGGATACAAAGTAAGATGTTCATGGATTCAGTATTTTTTTAAAAGTGCCTTGTGGAAATAAATGAGAGATAAAACATGCTTGGGAACTTTGGGGAAGACTTTTGTGGAGGAGTCTTTAAAGATTAATGTAATAAGTCAGGTTGAGAAATAAAGAAATGCAGATACATCAAAAGAAACAGCAGGTTATTCATGTAGTGATTCCTTACACTCGAGTGACTCAAAATTTAATGAATAATTCTGTAGAATACTCTGACATTTCAAACCAAAAGTTCATTTGCTTATTCAGTTAACAAGTATTTATTGGTTGCCAACTGTGTGCCTGGGGATACAGTGGTATTCAAGATATACTAAGCTTATCTTCTAGTGAGAAAAAATAAAAAGCAGGTATGGTGTGTGGTGTAGGCAAGAATAAAGGATGATGTGGCAACATATAAAAGGGACATTAATTTAACTCCTAGCTGGGCTTGGTGGCTCAGCCTGTAATCCTGCGCCTTGGGAGGCTGAGGTGAGTGGATTGCCTGAGCCCGCGGGTTTGAGACCCCCCCTGGGCAACTTGGTGAGACCTCATCTCTATAATAAATCACAAATTAGCCAGGCGTGGTAGCGCGTGCCTGTAATTCCAGCTACTTGGAAGGCTGAGGCGGAAGGATCGCCGGAGTCCAGCAGGTTGAGGCTGCGGTGGCTGGGAGCAGCCACTGCACTCCAGTCTGGGTGACAGAGTGAGACTCCAACTCAAAAAAAAAAAAAAAAATTTAACTCCTAACATTTAGGAAAATAGCTCAGCAAAATAAATATTTAAATTGAGGTCTAATAAAATTTTTACATATTTTTTTGCTTAATAAGAATTTAGATATATAGGCAAAAAATATCAGCTTCTTTCCAAAAAATTAGTTATATAAATTTTCTTTGACATTTTTGCACTTAACAGCTGAAAGAACTGATTTACTTATATTATACACTATTATTTGATTTTCAACCTAAATTTTATGACATTCCAAATCCAGAGTACTTTGAAGAATTAACAGAGGTTTTGCATTTATTTCAAGAAAGGATAAATAATTCATAGATTGACCTTTTTATTGGAGTCTATAACTGTCTATTAAATAAATAGCTTTTTGAAAAGTGTTTGAGATGTTTTCTACCTAATTTAGTACCAAAAATATTCTATTAGAAGTAGCCACAAAAAAATGAAATACTTTGGCATCTTCCTAACAAGAGAAATCAAAGACCATTACTATGAAAACTACAAAACACAGCTTAAATAAATCAAAGATGACACAACAAATGGAAAAATATTCCATGCTCATGGATTGGAAGAATCAACATTGTTAAGAAGTTCATCCTACTCAAGACAATCTACAGATTTAACAAAATACCCATTAAATTACCAGCAGCATTATCCTCAGACCTGGAAATGACAATACAAGAATTCATATGGAAACATAAACTACCAAGAATAGGCAAAACAATCCTCAGTTAAAAAAAAAAAAAAAGCGAGAGGCATCATGTTCCCAGACTTTAAGCTCTATTATAAAGCTACAATAAACAAAACAGTCTGGTATTGGTACAAGAACATGCATACAGACCAATGGAACAGGATAGAGATTCCAGAAGCAAAACCTCAATTTCTCAACCAACTCATCATCGACAAAACCTCTACCATCACCACCGGGAAGAGGAGAATCTATTTAGTAAATAGAGCTGGGAAAGCTGGTTGATCACATGCTGAAGATTAAAACAAGACCCCTACCTATCACCATACACAAAACTCAACTCTAAATGGATCAAAGACCTAAATGAAAAACCTCAAACTAAAAGAACACTAACCAATTCCTGATCAAACCCCAAGTGCCCATGCCATAAGAGATAAGATAAGTGGGATCTCATCAAACTGACAAGCTTCTGCAAAGCCAAAGAAACCATTGAGAGAATGGGGAGACAGTCCACAGACTGGGAAAAAAATATTTGCTAACTGTATATCAGACAAAAGCCTAACATCGAGGATATACAAGGAACTCAAACATACCAAAAAGAAAAAAAACTAACAGCCCCATTACAAAGCAAGTAAAAAATATGAATAGACATTTCTCAAAAGAAGACATAGAAGCAGCCAACAGATACATGAAAAAATGCTCAGCCTCTCCAGTCGTCAAAGAAATGCAAATTAAAACCATACTGAGCTATCACCTAACTCCAGTTAGGATGGCCATCACCAATAACTCAAAAAACAACAGATGCTGGAGAGGATGTGGGCAAAAGGATATACTTGTACACTGTTGGTGGGAGTGTAATCTAATACAACCTCTGTGGAAAGCACCGTGGCAATTCCTAAAAGATCTAAAACTTGACCTCCCATATGATCCTGCAATCTCCCTACTGTCCCTACTGGGAATATACCTGAAGAAACTCAAATCACTCTATGAAAAATAGAGCTGCACGTGCATGTTTATTGCAGTATTATTTACAATAGCAAAAACATGGAATCAATTCTGCTGCCCATTGAAAGAGGACTGGATAAAAAAAAAATATGGTATATATACACGATGGAATATTACACAGCCATAAAGGAGGACAAAATTATGAACTCACAACACCTTTGATGGACTTAGGAGTTATAATATTGAGTGATTTATCACAGAAACAAAGAACTGAGTATCACATGTTCTCACTCATAAAGTGACTTTGAACAGTTATCACAGTACTATAAGAAATGGATTGGCAGTAGTGGGAAACTACTAGGGGAGGACAGGGGCAGCAGTTGTAATAGTAGAAAACTGCCTTGGGAGGCTGTGGCACACCTCAGCAACAAGGGTATCTGCATAATGAACACTTGTATACCTAACCCTGAATCGTACTGCACATATTCAAAAAAACCCACACACGAACCTACAAAGTTCTCAACTTTTTAAGACTACTGTATTTCGTTTTCTGCACAAATACAGAAGTAGCCATGCTTTAAAACGTAATCACTCAGATTAATGAGCTTTAATTTTTTTTAAATGCTGCCAATGAACACATATTATGATGTTATACTCCATCTGAATGATGCCTATACCTTTTCTTTTGAAAGCATCTATTTTCTCCATTGTCATAATTTATTTTCATAAGCATTTGCACATGAAAAATTACCAAACCAGAATTGTACAGTGCATTAATATTAAATAACTCTTAAAAGGCACGTGTTATTCAATTTAAGATGTTTGATTCAATGAAGTTAGAGCTTACAGTAGCATTTCCCTGGAAAATATTTGTTTCTTAATTTTGAAGTGGAAAAAAATTCCCAAGTGAAAAACATTTGGGAAATGAAAACCATTGAGCTATTTTAAAAAAATCACTTCCCCTCATTAAAACAAAATTCCGTTTGTTCCGAAATATTTTTAGTACACATATGTGGTCACTAGAAACTCTTAAAAAAAATAACAATAACGGAACAGAAATGAATGAAATGGACACTTTAGCAAAATCAGAATCCTAGAAGTCATGTGGGCAGTCTCTCTTTTCTTCACTCATTCATGCACTCATTCATGCATTCAACTTTTGCATCACATTTTGAAGAGTTTATTTTTTCCTTGACTGCCACTAGGCATTGTGGAGTCAATAGTGACCAAAAACATTTGATATAATAATGAAGGAGGTCTAGAAATTAGTAACATTAGTTTTAGAGAAAGAATACTGTAGAAAATAGGCACTGCCTTTCTAAATTTCTAAAGCAGAAAGTTGTGGGTCATATCCAAGGACCTGAGAAAATATCTGCTGAAAATGGCAAGTGAGGAGCAAGGAGAGACGACATGATAGGAAGAAGTAAGAAGGAGCAGCCTACGGGCCAGTACACGTTATATTGGCTTTCTTGGCTAATGAAATTTTAAAAACATGTAAATACTTTAAAAGGCATGAAAAAAATGGTAAAAAAATTACTTTTAGACAGTGGAACTACTACGTAAATAGTTATTTAAAAGAAAGCATCTTTTGAAGTATGGACAACACTTCATCATTTCATAACAAAGCTTACATCTTGTGTTCTTTCTTATTCTTATAATTCCTTCACAAATTTGCTAAATTTAGCTGATATTAAACTGAAATACTGTATTCATGTGTTTATATTATTATATTCTAAAGAAAAATATATACATATTTGAAAAGTATATTTCTTTGAATATAAAATTACTTTAGCAGTTTTTCTAATAAATAATTTTACAATAAATTTATTCAGTTAAAAGTGTCAGCAATGATTCACAAAGATTGAATAGTATTCTCTTTGACTCTTCATGCTTTTTTAAAATAGACTCCCTCACAAGATGTGTAAGGTATAGTTTTAGTATCCAAAGAATAGAAAAGTAAAATCAGATTTTCTGTCAGTGCTAGAGAGTCACGTTTAGGGTTATTTCTTCCTTCCATAATTATACTTTTGTGTAGTATGGAAAGAAAATAAAATATACTGATAAAATGTGAGTTTGGTTCATCTTACTTTGAAATTGCACACAGTAAGATTTATGGGCAATTATCTCACTTTCACAGTTAAATGATTTCACAGTAAATGTATGCGCTTAGGCTCAAAAATAGCACAATTTTGCCACATTCTGCTGGACAAGATGAATGATAAATCCTGTGCAGACACATTATCAGCAATGAGAAGGGCTGCCAAATCATATTGCAAGAGATTTGGATACAGGGATAGAAATAATTGGAACCATTTTCATGAACCTTTTCTACAATAGTGTGTTCGTCTCGGGCAATGTTGGCTAATGATAACCAAAAGTGGTTAACAATCCCACGGGTAGTCTGTATGAGCTCAGTTGCTCTACGTTCTCACCAGCAGCTGGTATTTCATGCTTATTTGCCATTCCAGTGTGGTGATGGCACATTGTGGTGAACTAGATGTTATGAAGGACTTGTTACAAAAACATAAGCGTATCTTGTATAAACTACAATAAACAAGACTGGTAAGTGGTTGTCAGTGCATGAACTATGACCTATTGTTGATGAATGAGTACTTGAGTACTTTTGTAAAACTAGTTTGAAAAATGCTTGGCTAAATCTAGTTAATTTAAAGTCATAATCAAGGACCTTTCTAGCCCACTCCAAAAAAAAAATGCTACAGAAATGAATGTTTATGTGTATTAGAATATATTTGAAAGAATGTTCTCTATAATATTAGTGTCTTCACACTGAAAGCAATTTGAATGTTGGTTAACAAAGAGTACAAGCAGAAGTCCTCAAACTTTTTGGCATCAGGTACCAGTTTCGTGGAAGACAGTTTTTCCACAGATGGAGCAAGGGAATTGTTATTGTTATTATTACATTGTGTTAATTAATATGCAATAATTAATACAATTGTATTAATTAATATATAATAAATAAAAAAGTCACTACTCACCATAAATAAAAAAGTCATAGATGAGAGTGGTAAATAAAAATGGGTAGGCCATGCACAGACTAAAATAAGTGTGTCAGATTCAGACAAAACCTGTCACCAGATGCAACTATACAATTAAAGTACATCAACACATCAATGCACTTGCCACTCACTGATAAGGTTTTGATATGAGGCTGCAAGCAATTGATCTATTTAGACTCTGTGCAGTCAAACCTCACCACTAATGTTAATCTGTATTTGCAGCTGTTCCCCAGCGCTAGCATCACCATCTCAACTCCACCTCAGATCATCAGGGATTAGATTCTCATAAGGCGCACACAGCTTAAAATCCTCACCTGCATAGTTCACAATAGAGTTTGTGTTCTTATGAGAATCTAATGCCACCACACTGACAGGAGACAGAGTTCAGGCAGCAAGGTGAGCAATGGGGAGTGGTTGTAAATACAGAGGAAGCTTTGATTGCTTGCCTGCCGCTTACCTCCTGCTTGTGGCCTTATTACTAACAGGCCACGAACTGGTACCAGACCGTGGCTGGGGATTAGAATCCCTGGATAACCTGTACTTATACAATATAATACAAAAAAAAAATAAATTCACTGCAACTGCTTATAATCAGGATGAATATTAAAATGCGTTCAGATAAAATAATGCAAAATACACACAAGATTTGATTCAATGGATGTAAAATTTAAAAGAAGTGAACAAAATTACTTAAGGATGCATGCCTGTGTAGTAAACAAAGGAAACAAGGAAATGATTACAACAAAATTCGGATATGGGTTCTGTGTAACCTGGAGGGAGAGATCTGCGACTGAATAGGAAATGCACACAAATCAGACACACAATTTAGGAGGTTTAGGGGAGTGAATATATAGGGTGTTAGCAATATTTTATTTCTTTACTTGGATTGTGTTACATAGGTTTCATTAATAGCAATTGATTAATTTGCACATTTAAATTATGTGCACTATTATGTATGTGCTTTGTTTTTCAATAAGCGTTTTAAAAATAGAACAGATGGAAGAAGGAGATAAGAGTAAAGAGACAACTCACAGAATGGAAGAAAATATATTTGCAAACTATGCAAAGGCCTAGTATCCAGAATCTATAAGGAACTCAAATGAATCCACAGAAGAAAAACAAATAACTCATTACAAAGTGGGGATAAGACTCTTCTCAAAGGATGACATACAAGCAGCCAACAAACCTATGAAAATTTGCTCAGCATCACTAATCAGATGCCATCTCAAGTCTGTCAGAATGGCTATTATTAAAAAGTCAAAAAACAGCAGATGTTAGAAATGCTGTGGAGAAAAGGGAACATTAGTACATCATTGGTGGGAATATAGGCTAGTTCATTCCTTCTGGGAAGCAGTCTGGAGATTTCTCAAAGAACTAAAAATAAATCTACTATTCAACACAGTAAATGATTTTTGAAGATGTACTCCCAAAAGTAGAAATTGTTCTTCCCAAAAGACACCTGCACTTGAACGTCTATTGCAGCACTATTCACATTAGTAAAAGCAGGAAATCAACAGTGAATTGGATAAAGAAAATATTGTACATACACACTATGAAATGCTACATAGCCATAAAAAGAACAAAATAATATCATTTATATCAACAGGATGCAGCTGGAGGCCATCACTCCAAGATAACTATCACAAAAACTGAAAAATCGAAAAACCGAATATCACATGTTCTCACTCTCACTCATAAGTGAGTACTAAACACTTGACACACAGCGGCATAAGGAGAAACAGACACTGGACACCGATAAAGAAAAAGTAATGAAGCAGGAACAAAGGGTGCAAAACCACCCACTGGGTATCATGCTCACCATAGGATGGGGAGGCAGTCTCCTCAGAGGCCTGATGTCATCATGGAACAAATCGTCACGTTTCTCCTAATTTTTCTTTTTCTTTTTTCTTTTTTTTGAGTTGGAGTCTCACTCTGTTGCCCAGACTGGAGTGCAGTGGCCGCTCCGGCCACCGCAGCCTCGACCTGCTGGGCTCTGGCGATCCTTCCGCCTCAGCCTTCCAAGTAGCTGGAACTACAGGTGCGCGCTACCACGCCCGGCTGATTTTTTGATTTATTGTAGAGATGAGGTCTTACTGCCCAGGCGGGTCTCGAACCCGCGTACTCAGGCAATCCACTCACCTCAGGCTCCCAAAGGCACGGGATTACAGGCTGAGCCACCGATCCCGGCTTCTCCTAATTCTTAAGTAAAATTTAAATTTTCAGAATTGTCCCAGGCAGTCTGGTTTCAAATACATCAAGTTATTAGATGTCAATTCTCAATTTGCCTAGCATAAGTTATTATCTCTGCTGGAAGACATGACATCCTTTAGAGCTACAGTACTCTCCCATTTACATTGGTTGGTGATCTCACAAGACAGGCTTCAGTGATTCGTCATTTTGGTATCCACTTCCTCAAGACATCTAATTGGATCAAAATGATGTAAAGGGAAAGTTAAAATATACAAACTGGAGAAATTTACAAAATGCACGACTGGATTTCTGTTTTTCTATATGTCATGAAAGAAGAGTTTTCAAATGAAAAATGTATCCTTAGCCACACATAAAAATAAATAGAAAATTGTTTAAGAAAATAAAAGCTGGCAAAAAAATGTTGCTTTTACAGCACATGGTAAAGATGCATGTTTTTTACAATTCAGCATCACAAGACAGTGCAATATATGGCTAGCATGTTTTGTGAATCTATGCTTATCATCATTCAATAAAGAGCAAATCTATGCTTATCATCATTCAATAAAGAGCAGGAGGTTTAAACAAAAAGCAAGATAGAAGATAAAATAATATAAACGAGCTCAAATCTATTAATAATCTAAAATTAATCGTATTAAAATATCTAGGTTAAACTAGCTATATATATTTTTTGAGATACTCCAATACATATAGATATGAATGGCTTCAAATTATAATGTTAGGAAAAAGTGAAATTTGCAGATTATAACCAAAAAAGTTGAAATAGATATATCATATAAAATAAACTTTCAAAACACAAACCATTATTAGTGATGAATAGTCTGACTACATATTTTATGAAATATTTAACTCTCCAAGAAGATGTAACAATCCCCAAAGATATGGATATACAAGAAAAGTCAGGGACAACCTCGTTGGGTCCCCTCCCATTATGGGAGGTTTTCTGTCCTCTCAATAAATCCTGCTTCCTCAAAAAAAAAATCATAAATAAAATAAATCAAAATTGACCTAACCACTAAAAAGAAAATTACAACAATATAGTAAGAGATTTCCATAAACTTCTCCCAATCACTGATAATGTGAGCAAAGAAATTAAAAATAAGAGGCTAAGAGGCTTAATTCTTCCTGCTAAAATAAGGGAAGAAGCCCCCTTAAAAGCATTCATTTTAGAAAAAATTGTAATTGTTAATTATTTTTCTTTGAAATGTTTGCAACTTCTTGAAAACACGTCAGTCTTTTGTCAAATTTCTGAGCCGCAAATATCTCTCTTAAGGACTTGGAACCATCTCTTTGAAATGTAATAAGAAAAAAAACACCTCTACCTCCCAATTTCTGTAGGAGCCCAACTTAGGCACCACATTCCAAAATTTCCTCTAGTCATAGAGATATAAAGTTTGTTTTTTCTTTTGATAAAGCCAATTAGCTAACACAGCTGGGCTCTCAATTACCAGGTGAATCTAGGGCAAACTATATGTGAAAAATTAGGTTGTCAAGCACTCTTACTTAAGAACCAATTATTATTTATCTTGTGAACATGTGTGTAATGGATTGCATCTGCCTGGTAATATAAAAAAGGTATGGTTTCTTTGTCTTTTGAATCTCTTAGTGAACTACTTTTGATGCTCCTCACAATCGGTTTATGCTTATTCAATAGTAAAACTCTGTGTTTTGTTTATGTATTTGTTTGTTTTTCTTTTCACTTCCCTATGAAGATTGGTTCCCTGGGTTGAAAGGAGACATTTTAAGAGTATATTTTTTTCAACAATTTTTAAGAAACCAAAGCATCAGTAAAGGCAGAGAATACTCAAATGATGTAATTAATAAACTCAGTGTAATGGATACATAAATATCTACACTCAGTAATTAGAGAACAGAATTTTTATCAAATACACATACTATGCTTACAAAATGTCTTTAAAAACAAGAAGAAACAACTAACCTGCTGATAAAGTTCTCTGGACATAATGGAATTAACAGCAGCAAATACCAAACACCAACTGGATAAAAATATCCACTAATATAGAAAGTCAAGATACAAGAAAATTATTCACATATCAAAGAAGGAATCATAATAAAAATGATATAGTTAGAACGAAATTTTAATGAAAACACTTCATATCCAAATGTGAGGTTCAGTGACAGTGATCTTTAAAAAGAAATATATAGTTTGTGGAAACAAATGAAGATGAACCAAATAAATACAAAGTCTATTTATTCAGAGCTTACTAAAGCAAGGGAATCACCATTTGTTTTTTGACAGAGACTAAAAAGCAGGTGGAGGAGTGGAAAACTTTGCAGTGAAACTATAGTCTTTGCCTAGTGGCAAGTTGAATCCAAGGAAAAACAAAGGTAATATATCATAATGACAGTGAGTTTATGAAAGAAATGCAAAGTAGTTAATACTTTAAAAATATATTAATAAAATTAGATGCTAAAAAAATGCGATCAACTCAGGTGACTGCAAAAGAAAACAGTTATCAATGTAATGCAATGTATTGGTTTGGTAGAGAGATGAGAACAGTTAACATTAAACAAATATTGTGTAACTGCATCAAATATCATACTATATATACTAATTAATAATTGATAATGTAATATGTGAAACTAAAAATTAGGTATAAAAAACTGAATTGGTGGACAAAGTTTGCATCTAGATAGTTTGTAATGTTATCACTTTAAAAAAAATCATCCTTTGACATTTTAATGTTTTTTCATTGTTTCCTGTTTGCAAATTAAAGTATATAAATTAGAACAATGCCATATATATATAATTGTGCATATACTATTCATGAGGTTCTCCAATTTTAAACTTTCTTTCCCATGATGTATGCTAGCAAGAATGTGTCTGCTTCAGTACAGATGAATTGATCTTACCTCACTTTTTTAAGCTTTTTATAAAATTGGAAGGGTTTAAAATTGCAATTTTATCTGGTCAACAAAGTTACATTTGTTCAAGTCTTTTTTATTTTGATATATTTAATTATATTTATGGTCTTGTAGATATTGGACCAGTCCTGCATCCTAGGGATGAAGTCTACTTGGTCATGGTGGATGATTTTTGAGATGTGTTATTGGATCTGATTTGCTAGAATCTTGTTGAGAATCTTTACATCTATGTTCATTAGGAATATTAGCCTGTAGTTCTATTTTTTGGTTGGATCTTTTTCCAGTTTGGGTATCAGTGTGATATTAGTTCAAAAATGATTTGAATAGATTTCCACCTTTCTCAATTGCCTGGAATACTTTTAATAGGATTGGTATCAGCTCCTCCTTGCACGTTGTGAATTCTGCTGGAAAGGCATCCGGTCCATGGTAGTTTTCTTATGACAGAGTCAATTTTCTGGATTGCTATTGGTCTATTTATTATGAGACACTAATGTCTTCTTGTTTCAACCAGGGGGGGCGGTTATATGATGTTAGAAAGTCTTCCATTTCATTTAGGTTATCAAGTTTGTTTCCATACAGATATGCATAATAATTTCTGATAATCCTTGGTATTTCTTTGGTGTCAATTATGATTTTATCTTTTGTATTTCTCGTTATGTTTATTTGTGCTTTTTTCTTCTTTTTTCTTGGTCATTCTGGCTAGGAGTCCATCAATCTTGTTAATTCTTTCAAAGAACCAGCTTTTTGTTTTGTTGACTTTTTCTATGATATTTTTGTCTTCTATGTGCCATATTTGGGCTTTTATTCTGGTGATCTGGATTCTTCTACTAAAGTTAGAGTTTTGTTGGTCTTGTATTTCCAGTTCCTTTAGGTGATTTGTTAGGTTGTTAACTTGTGATCTTTCCATTTTCTTGATGTGTGACCATAGAGATATAAATTCCTCTCTTAGCACTGTTTTCATAGCATTCCAGAAGTTTTGGCAAGATGTTTCTTCATTTTCAGTTTTTTCTGGAATCTTTTAATTTCTCTTTTGAATTCAGTGTCGACCCAGTACTCATTTAGCATCATACTGTTCAGCGTGTATGACTTTGTGGGTTTTGGGGTGATTTTGTTTGTTGATATTTGTTTTTAATCCACTGTGGTCTGAAAAGGTATATGGTAATATTTCAACCTTATGAAATTTGTTTATGCTTGATTTATGACTGAGGATGTGATTGACATTGGAGTACATTATATGTGGTGGTGAGTAGAATGCATATTCTATGGTTGTTGGGTCAAATATTCTGTAGATATCAATTATGTTAAGTTGGTTAAAGTGTCAAGTTGAGGCTCCAGATCTCTTTGTTGATTTTTTTTTGCCTTGATGATCTATCTACAGTTGTTAGTGTTGTATTTAAGACCCCAACTATAATAGTATTAGAGTCAATATATTTTTTTAGTTTACTTAATAGTTGTTTATAAATGTTGGTAAACCTTTTGGGGTGCATATATGTTTAGGATGAATATTTCTTGTTGATGGATTGAACCTTTTATCATGATATTGTGTCCTTTTGTATTATTTTTTAAGTTTTGATATCTTAAATGTTGTTTTGTCTGATATTAAGATCATGACTCCTGTCTTCTTTTACGATCCATTTGCCTGGCAACTCATCTTCCATCTTGTAACTTTGAGTCTCTGTGCATTCCTTGTGGTGAGATGAGTTTTCTGGATGCCAGAAATAATTGGGTCATGGATTTTTATCCAGTTTTTCATTCTGTGTCTTTTCAGTATTGCAATTAGTCCATTCATATTCAGGCTGATTATTGAAAAGTGATTATTTATCCCTGTCATAAGGTTCTTAAGCATTTTATATTTTATAAAGTTCTTATAAAGATTTTTCTTTGTTTTTTAATTAACATTGAGGTTGACTTATGTGTGTGTTTTCATTTGCTGTTGCAAGGTATTTTCAAATCCTATGATAGGTATGCAATTATATTAAAGAGGCTGAACCTACACCTGATTGGTATCCTAGAAGAAGTAAGGGAAATGGAGAGCACCTTAGAGCAAGTATTCCAGGAGATTATCCAAGAAACTTTCCTCATCTCACCAGAGATTTGACCAGCCAAACACAAGAGATACAGAGAACCCCCGAAAGACATCAAGCGAGTAGACTACCCGTAAACACATAGTAATTTGCCTACACAACATAGGCACAAAAGAACAAAATTCTAAAGGCAAAAGCTACCTGCTGGGAAAAAACAATCAGAATAGCAGCAAATCTGTTGACAGAAACACTGCAAGCAAGAAGGGACTGGAGTCCAATATTCAAAGTCCTCAAAGATAAACAATTTCAACCCCAAATTTCCTACCCAACCAAGCTCAGCTTCATCAGTGATGGAGAATAAACATCCTTTCCAGACATCCAATTCCTAAGGAATTATGCAGCTTCCAGACCAGTTCTACAGGAGATGCTCAAAAAGTTATTAAGCACAAACAAACCAAAAAACAAAACAAAACAAACTTCCCAAGAGAACAGCAGAACACAGAATTTTATACATGTTTTGAGGCTAGAAATTCCAGCTTAAGGTATTGGCAAACTTGATTTCCTGAAGTCTTTCTCCTTAGTCTGTAGATGACCACCATTTAATTTTATCTCTCTGTGTGTGTGCACGACTCTGGTATCTCTATTTCTTAATCTCTTCTTATAAGGACACTGGTAATAATGGATTAGGGCTCACTCTAACAGCCTTATATTAATTTAATTACATCTTTAAAGGTCTTATCTCTGAATAGCCATTCTGAGGTACTGAGTTTTAGACTTTCAGCATAAAACTTTAAGCAGGAACACAATTTAGCTCATAACAAGCAAGAATAGGCAAATTCAGGCAACTTGGTTGAAGTCTCACAGTGTGAGAGCTAGGATTTGGGCTTAGATGTTTCTTGTTCCCAAAAGTCTATGATCTTAACCACTATACTCTTTAACTCTATTTTATAGAAAGCAAAACCAAGGCATAAAATTTACATCACATGCCCAATGTTATATACAGTTAGTAAATGATATTAAAGATGTTTGCTCTTTTCAATTTATAGTCAAAACTTTAAACTTTGTTAAAATCTCTCAATGGATTAAAGGCATGTTGACATAATCAGTGGTATATTCCATAAAAGATGATTGATTAGCATATATGGATTAGACTTTGGCTCATTAGGAAATTATATAGAAAATTTAATTATTCTTGTTTAAGATAATTTTTTAAACATAGTGAACCAGAATAACTGGAAAAAAGAGCAAAATACGCAGCCCTTCATTCCTCTCCAGAAATCAAGTAGAAAGCAATGACTAGATATTTGTTGAGTGAATGAAGGATGCATGATTTTTTTAAAAAAATAAAATATTATGAGAAACTATTTTAATTCCAGAATTTAAAGGAGTGAAATATAGCTATTAAATATAATGCAGATTGTTCTAGAATAACATAAGACATGAGGGATTAAAACTCCTCCTAAGAAGATAGCGGGCATATTAAGCTAACAAGAAGTGAACCTACTCGCAGGCTACTCATTAAGATGCTCCACAAATTAAGAGTACAAAGAATAGCATTAAGGGTGGTGTTAGGGCAGATGGGTTATATCCTGCTAGTGTAGATCCAGAGCTCTCATAACTAGTAATGCAAAAGATGTGAAAGCTACTGCAACTACAAAAACCATGCAACCTCTAGGGATCTGGTTTACTCTTGACACCAAGTGTCTCACTGATAATAAAGCACTAGAACTTTACATCAATCTTGTGGTATGTACTTGCAGTACTAATAGTAAGAAAGATATATTGTTATATGAAGATAATTTTTGAGGTGTTAGTTTAGCCATACTGACTAAATTGTTTGGATAAATTACCCTTGTTGGGACAGCCCACAGCATGAATTATCTCCTCAGACTCTGCAATCTGATAATTTCCTGAATAAATCATTTGTATCAGCTAAATCTAGAAATAACTATAATTTTGAGATTAAAATTACAACAGTTGTCCACAAGTAAGATGTTTTTTCCCCACAAGATGTGCTTATGTATAAGTGATTGAAAAAGCCCTAAGATATGTATTTGGGAACAGAATAACTTTAATCAAGATTCTAAACAATGCTAAGAAGAAGAAAACACTTTGAATCGCTGCAAATGAAAGCTGTACATGGCTATCATTGGAAACATGATTTTATATAGTATCTACTTTGTGGTCTCAAGAAAAGATGATGTCTACAAAATATGTACTATGATGGCTGTAATCAAACAAATGCAAAATAACAGATTTTATTGAAGATAGGAGAAATAGGAACACTGCTAGTGAAAATATAGAATGGTTCCACTGATGTCAAAGACAGTTTTGTAGTCCCTTAAGAAGTTAAACATGGATTCACTGTTTCTATTCATTATGTGACTTAGTGATTTACTTCTGTCTATATAATTCAAAGAATTGGAAACAGATACTGAAACAAATAGTTGTATAAAGATGTTCATTACATTATTCACAATGGTCAAAAGTAGAACCAACTGAAATACATATCTATTTGTTTATGAAGAGATTAAAAAAAGACATATGATGGATTATACAGTCATAAAAAGAATGAAGTACTGATACATGCTATAAAATTCAGAAAGCATTATGCTAAGTGAAGAGAGCGAGACACAAAATATCACATATTGCATGAAGATATTTATATAAAGCATCCAAAATTTGTAAATTCATGGAAACAGAAAGTTGAGTGGTGACTGAGACTATGAGAAAAGATTAGTAGAGAGTAACTGTTTAATGGATACAGGGTCTTATTTTGCAGTGATGAAAATTTTTTGGACCTAGTTAGATGTAATTGCTATGCAACAATTTGAATGAATTAAATGCTACTAATTGTTTACTTTAGGATGATTAATTTAATATTAAGATACTTTTAGCTGAATATACTCAGAATAAAGTTAAAGTAAAAAATAAATTTGATGAGTTGAAATAATTATTAAAACTTTATTAATAATTATTATAAGTAATAATTATTAAAATCATTGCCTATTAATTAAGTCTTTGGAATATAAGAAAGAATAGCAAGTAGATTACTCAGATAACTGAGTAATGGAGGGTATTGTAGATAAAAAAGCAAACATATATTGTTTCCAAATAAAAAATCAGAAAAATTAAAGCAGAAAAAAAATTCAGTGGTATAATACAAATATAGTTTCTTGATCTTATGAAAGATCTAAATGTGTATATAAAAATATTGCACCAAGTATCAAACAAATGATAAAGTGAAACTTATTTAAAGAGATAAATTTTTATTTTTATTTTTTCTTTTTTTTTTTCTCTTTTAATTTTTATTTTGAAATTGTGAGGTACAATTCAAGGTTAGGTATACAAATGTTCATTGTGCACGTACTCTTATTGATGAGGTGTGCCCCCGTCTTTCCCAGGCAGATATCGACTACTGTCAATCCCAGCTCTCCATCCCCCACCCGCATACCCACAGTTTCCTACTACTTTCAATCCCTTTCCTACAGTAATACAGTAGTTGTTCAAGCTCCACTTATGAGTGAGAACATGTGATATTCAGCCCTTTGTTTCTGTGAGAGATCACTCAGTATTATAAATTCTAATTCCATCCATGTTGCTGTGAAGTTAATGATTTTGTTCTTTATGGCTGCATAATATTCCATTGTATATATGCACCATATTTTTTTTATCCAGCCCTCTCTTGATGGGCAGTATGGTTGGTTTCATGCTCTTGCTATTGTGAACAATACTGCAATAAACATAAGTGCGCAGGTATCTTTTTTATAGAGTGATCTAAATCTTCCAGGTATATTCCAGTAGGGGAATTGCGGGTTCATATGGAAGGTCAATTTTTAGAACTTTTAGGAATTGCCACACTGATTTCCACAGAGGTTGTACTAGTTTACACTGCCACCAACAGTGTAGAAGTGTTCCCTTTTCACCATATCCTCTCCAGTATCTGTTGTTTTTTGAGTTATTGATGATGGTCATTCTGACTGGAGTTAGGTGGTATCTCAGTGTAGTTTTAATTTGCATCTCCTTGATGACTAGTGAGGCTGAACATTTTTTCATGTGTCTATTGGCTGCTCATATGTCTTCTTTTGAGAAGTGTTTATTCATATCTTTATCCCACTTGTAAATGGGCTGTTTGTTTTTTTTCTTTTCAGCATGTTTGAGTTCCTTGTATATCCTTGATGTTAGATTTTTGTCAGACATGAAATTGGAAAATGCTTTTTCCCAGTCTGTGGGCTGTTTCCCTACTCTCTTTATGGTTTCTTTGGCTTAGCAGAAGCTTGTCAGCTTAATGAGTTCCCACTTGTCTATCTTATTTCTGTGCCTGGGCACTTTGGGTTTTGATCAGAAATTGTTTGCCAGTTACTATTTCCATAAGAGTGTCCCCTACATTTTCTAAGGTTCTTACAGTTTGAGGTTTTACATTTAGGTCTGTGATCTATTTAGAGTTAATTTTTGTGTATGGGAATAGATAGGAATCTTGTCTGAGTCTTCTGCATGTGGTAAGTCAGTTTTCCCAGCACTATTTACTGAATAGGTTTTCCTTTCCCCAGGAATGGGTTGTGGAGGCTTTGTCAAAGAAGAATTGGTTGAGAAATTGAGGTTTTGCTTCTGGAATCTCAATTCTATTCCATTGGTCTATATGCCTGTTCTTGTATGAATACCAGGCTGCTCTGATTATTGTAGCTTTATAGTATAGTTTAAAGTCTGGGAGTGGGATATCTCCTGCTTTTTTTTTTTTTTTTTTCTTGCTGAGGATTGTTTTGGCTATTCTTGGTCATTTATGTTTCCATATAAATTCCTGTATTGTTTTTTTCTAGGTCTGAGAAGGATGTTGCTGATAATTTGATGGGTATTGCATTAATCTGTAGATTGCCTTAGGTAAAATGGACATCTTAACAACGTTCGTTCTTCCAATCCATGAGCATGGAATATTTTTCCACTTGTTTGTGTCATCTTTGATTTCTTTGAGCAGTATTTTGTAGTTTTCATTGTAAAGGTCTTTTACATCTCTGGTTAGGAAGATACCAAGGTATTTCATTTTTTTGTGGCTATTATAAATGGAATTGTGCTTTTTATTTGGGTTTCTGTTTGTTTATTATTGGTGTATGGAAATGTGATTGTCTTTTCTGCATTTATTTCATACCCTGAGACTTTGCCAAAGTCCTTTATCAGTGCCAGGATGTTTTTTGGCAGATTCTCTTGGGGTTTTAGAGTATACAATCATGTCATCTGCAAAGAGAGATAAACTGACTTCCTCTTTTCCTCTCTGGATACTGCTGATTGCCTTCTCTTCTTTGATTTCTCTAGCCAGGACTTCCAAAACTATGTGGAACAGGAGGGGCAAGGGTGGGCATCCTTGCCTTGTTCCAGTTTTCAGTGGAAATTGTTCAAATTTTTGACTATTAAGGAGTATGCTGGCTGTGGGTTTTTTGTAGATGATTTTTACTATTTTGAGGTATGTTCCATTACATTTATGATCTTATGAATGTAGAACCATCATTACATCCCAGGGATGAAGCCTACTTGGTCATGACGGATGATTTTTGAGATGTGTTGTTGAATCCGGTTTGCTAGGATCAAGTTGAGAATTTTAGAATCTATGTGCATCAAAGATATTGGCCTGTAGTTATCTTTCTTTCTTGTGTCTTTCCCTGACTTGGGTATCAATGTGATGTTAACTTCATGAAATGATTTGGGAAGAGTACCATCTTTCTCAATTGCCTGGAATACTTTCAGTAGGATTGGTATTAGTTCCTCCTTTTTTGTTTTGTAAAAATTCTGCTGAAAAGCAACTGTCCAGGGCTTTTTTTCATCAATAGTTTTCTTATGACATAATCAATTTCCTTGATTGTTATTGGTTTATTTAGGGTCTCAGTGTCTTCTTGTTTCAACCTAGGAAGGCTGTGTGATGTCAGAAAGTCTTCCATTTCCTTTAGGTTTTCAAGTTTGTTTTCATACATTTGTACACAGTAGTCTCTGATAATCTTTTGTATTTCTTTAGGGTCAGTTGTGACTTCATCTTTTGTGTTTCTGATTGAGTTTATTTGGGCTTTTTCTCTCTTTTTCTTGGTCATTCTGACTAGGGGACCATATATCTTGTTTATCCTTTCAAAGAACCAACTCTCTGTTTTGTTTATTTTTCGTATTATCTTTTTGCCTTCAATGTCCTGGATTTAGGCTTTTATTTTGGTGATCTGGATTCTTCTGCTGAAGTTAGGGTTTTGGTGTTCTTGTATTTCTAGCTTCCTTAGGTGACTTGTTAGGCTGTTAATTTGTGATCTTTCCATTTTCTTCATGTGTGTTTGTGAAGATACAAATTCCCCTCTTACTACTGATTTTGCGGTACCCCAGAGGTTTTGGTAAGATGTTTCTTCATATTCATATGCTTCTAGATACCTTTTAATCTCTTTTGATTTCATCACTGACCCAGGAGTTGTTTAGCATCACGCTGTTTAGTGTTCATGTCTTTGTGGGTTTTGGAGGAACTTTGTTGGTGTTGATATTTCTTTTTATTCCACTGTGATCTGAGAAGTTGCATGGCAAAATTTCATTCTTATGAAATTTGCTTATGTTTGACTTATGGCCAATGATGTGGTCAATCTTGGAGTGCATTCCATGTGGTGATGAGTAGAATGTATATTCTGAAGTCGTTGTGTAGAGTGTTCTGTAGGTATCAATTAGGTCCATTTGTTCAAGAGTTTCAGTGAGATGTCAGATTTCCTTTCTGGGTTTCATCTTGATGATCTGTCCTAGGTTGTGAGTGGGGTATTAAAGTCCCCAGATATGATAGTGCTAGAGTCAATCTCTTTTTTAAGAGTGCCTAGAAGCTGCTTTACAAACACTTATGCTCCTATGTTGGGTGCATATATGTTTAGGATGGATATTTCTTGTTGATGGATTGAAACTTTTATCATTATATGATGACCTTCTTCATCTTTTTTAATTTTTGATAACTTAATGGGTATTTTGTCTGAAACTAAAATTGCAACTCCAGCTTTCTTTTGTGTTCTATTTGCCTGAAAAATTGCTTCCCATCCTTTTACTTTGAGTTTGTGAATGTCCTTCTGGTGAGATGAGTCTCTTGGAGACAATATATTGTTCCTTTATGATATTTTATCCATTTTGCCATTCTATGTTTTTCAGTGGTGCATTTAGTCCTTCCACATCCAGACTAATTATTGAAATGTGAGAATTTATCCCTGTCATTGGGGTTCTTATAGAGGTGTTGTTGATCTTGTTTGTTTGTTGTGTTTCTTTTGATTTTGGGGTTGATTCATGTGTGTTTTCATTCTTTTTCCTGCACACTTTTGAAGAAGGTTGCTATTCTTTTTTCCCTTTCTTCTGTGTTTAATACTTTCTTAAGTGTTTCTTTAGGGTTGGTCTAGAGGCTGCATAAGTTTTTAGAGATTGAATGTCTGGGAAAGATTTTAATTCTTCCTCACTGATGAAGCTTAGTTTAGCTGAGTAGGTTATTCTTGGTTGAAATTGATTATCTTTGAGGACTTTGAAGATTGGGCTCCAAGCTCTCCTAGATTGAAGTGTTTCTGTAGATAAATCTGCTGTTATTCTAATTGGTCATCCCCAGTAGGTAGTCTGACCTTTTCTCTTGCTGTCTTTCAGATTTTTTCTTTTATACCTACTTTGTTTAAGTAAATTATTATGTGTCTGGGAGTTGGTCTTCTCATTTGTTGTCTTTCAGGGGTTCTCTGAATCTCTTGTGTTTAAATTTTCATGTCACTGATGAAATGAGGGAAGTTTTCCTGAATAATTTCATGGAATATTTATTCCAGGGTTCGTTCTGTCTCTTTTTCTGCCTCAGGAAGTCCAATTACTCTTAGGTTCGATCTCTTGAATTAATCGCATATCTCTTGAGGGTTTTGTTCTTTTTAAACTTCTTTTCTGTTTTTTGGAGAGTTTGGGTTAGTTCTATATTTTGGTCTCAAGCACTGAGATTCTTTCTTCTGCTCTTCTGCTTGGCTAATTTTGCTTTCCATGCTTATTAGTTTGTTATTTATTTCAATCACAGTATTCTTTACTGCTGTTATCTCAGTTATCAACTCCTTCCTGTTTTCCTCTTGTCACAGCTCAATTCTTTTTATTCTTTCTCTTAGTGTCTTGATGTCTGTGTTTGTAGTATGTGACCAGTCATTCTGGAGGCTCTTTGTTGTTTGTGTTCCGATGTCTGTTCTCTCAGCATCTGATGTCCCAGAGGTACGTGTGAGATCTATATTTTTCTTTTGGTTTTTCTTCATTTGTGTAGATATTCCTCCCTTCTTTTTCCTTTTCTCCCTCACCCCGTTCTTTAATTTTGTTGTTCAGGGGTGGCAGGGTTGCTTTTACTTCCTTTTGCTTAATCTCCTATTCTTACTTGCATGAATCCTCTAACTTTATTTACTTCTGTAGCTTGACTGTGGGTTGAGGGTCGTACTTTTTTTTTTTTTTTGCAGTTTTAAGATTAAATTGAGGAGGAAGTGGTGATTCCAAATCTATCTGTGGATCCTAGTATTCACCGACTGGTGTATGCATACCCTGGAACATACTTCCCACTGCCTTGCAATCTTTCTATGCAGTGGGGGAATAGGTTTACTCCCTGAAAACAAAATTCAGTAAGAAAAAAGAAAGGAATGGAACAGGGGAGGGGAGGAAGAGGAAAGTGGCGAGTGATAAGAGTAAAAGGGAAAACAGACAAAAGTACCGCCTAATAAATGAAAAGAGGCACAAAGACAGAAAAGAGAAAGAAAAAAATAAAAAAAACAAAAATGAAAAACTAAAGCATATAATCACACAGACACACAAGTCAATCAACCTTTTTGTTGATACTATTCCCCTACACAAACATGAAGTCTACAGGAAAAAAAAAAAATCAGTAGACTAACAGAGACAAAATAAGTTTGAAAATGCTATCAATAACAGTAAGAAGAGAGAAAAAAGAAGAAAGGAAGAAAAAAGATAAGGAAAACAAGCATACAAAGAATACAAATAGAAAAAAATAAAAACAAGGGAACCATGCACTCTCCTAAATCATTCCTCTAAGTCCAATGTTCTTTCAGTTCTGATCTCTTGCTCCCATTGCAGGCTGGTAGGGTTGTTCACAGCTAGTATCTGATGCCCCAGGCCTGCTGCAGTGGGAGGTTTGATCAGATCTAAACTCAGTCAGCTTGCTGCCTGAGAAGTCTGCCATTCAAGTCTGACCTGTGTCTGATCTAGCATGGGGGAGGTGTTTCTGTCTCTCCCAGTTAGATTTTATTACCTTAGATGGCAAGCTGGAGGTGGGCGAGGCTAGGCAGAGCTGGCCATGCTGGGTGGGTCAATGCAGTGTTGGCCGGGTCTCAGGGTTCTAGCTGTTTTCTGACCCACCTGCTGGGCTGAACTAGAGGAGGTGGAGTATGGGACAGCCAGGAGCTGCAGGTTGGTGTGGCACTGGGTGATTCAGACAGGACAGAATGGTGCAGTAGGTGTGGGGGCCCAGAGCTACTGGGACCCAGGAGTTGAGGGCCAACTTGGGTGGGGGGAAGGAGCAGCTGCAGGAAAGAGCAGTGGCAGCTGCCTCCTCAGCAGTGTGGTGTGTGGGAAGAACTCCATGCCTGGGAATATAGAGCTGATCCAGGTGGGGTAGCAACTGTGGGAAGGTTCTGCAGTGACAGTGGCTGAGCCAGCAGTGTGGTGCATGGAAGTGAGGGTGTCCAACCCGCAGGCCAATGTGGCCAGGGGCGGTGGCAGTGTTGGTGGCGGTGGCTATAGCAGTGAACAGAGCAGTGCATGGGGCCATTTTCTGCCAGCCCTCAGGCCTGGGCTAGCCAAAGAGCAGGCTGTCAGTGGTGGGAGCAGGAGGCACTGGGGGGAGAGCAAGAGTCCTTATGGTCACTCACTTTCACAGAGAGTTTCAGAGGTAAATCTTTCAAATAGTCCTTCAAAGTATTTAAACATATAAATTCTACTCACATGTAAGTCGATATATGCTCTATAAAGAAAGAATACCCGCATGTTAATCTTCTTACAGACTTTGCAATGATATGTAATATAAAATATTAGAATAAAATGTAGAGTTTTGAGGTATATTTGTTACCAAAACAAACGGATTGTATTATCATGCATGATTTTATTTATATATGAATGTTATATATATTTTCTTAGCTTTCCAAAGGTGGAATAAGGCTATAAAACTGAACAAAGGGAATGAACAAGCTGTTTTCACAAAAAGTAATTAATAGTCTATAAATATATAAGTATGCAAATACAGTAGTAATTGGAGAAAACAAATTGCACTCTAATGGTGTATATTCTCTGATCATCTTGATCCAAACTTAAAGGTCTCCTCATTCTTTGACTCAGAGACACTCTGAGACATTGCACTCCACTCTCAGTCTTGTTTACTGCAAGTGTCATTTTCTACAAGTTTTCTGTTTGCCAACTATACAGTAACTATGTAAAATAAGGATATACATGAAATAGAATGCAGTCTTTTTTTTTTTTTTAGTTTTAATTTTCCAGGTCTGCTGGGGTCAGATGATCCTTCTGCCTCAGCCTTCCAAGTATCTGGAACTACAGGTGGATGCCACCATACCTGGCTAATTTTTTTTTTTCATTATTTATTGTAGAGATGAGGTCTCACCAATTTGCCCATGCTGGTCTTGAACCCTGGAGCTCAGGCAATCCTCTTTCCTTAGCCTCCTAAAAGTGCTGGGTTTACAGGCATAAGCCAGCATGCCCAGCAGATTCAATCTTTTTATATTCATTTTTTTAAAGACCCTTTCCTGCAAGTCTATAAAAATATGTGTATGATATATTTATTGTAGCATATTTATAATGGCTAAATGATAATGTGACAAAAGCTGGAGAATAAGTTTCAACATCTATCTAAGATATCTGAACATACATTGGCACATCAAATAACAGAATACTATTCAACAATAAGAACAATTAGATAATTTGTGAGTAGTGAACATATAAATTTTAATATAATTTGTATGGCAGAAATCAAATTTCATAGCACTTTGTTCAGTATGACTTATTTTTTAATAAAATATGTTATATATGTATACAGATTACATGTATAATTTACACAAAAAGATATAATAATATGTATATTATTTTAAAACTTATACTTTGCTAGAAAAATATGGCAAATCATCTGAAAGCTTCCCACCATATTCTTATCATAGTTCAGATTTAGAAAGCAGGATTGAGCATAGAGACGTTTATGTTATTTATATTACATATGTCTACAGTCTCATTTTTAATGTTGATATTGTAATTAAAATTATATAAGAAAATAATAAAATATAAGAAAATAATAAAATATAAATATTTAATTAACTATAAATTATTAAACATGTGATTTCATATGATAACTTGTGTCAAAATGACTTTTTCAGAAAAAATGTAAAGTCAGTTAAAAATAGAATATATGCAGAAGCACTAGATTATAGTTCATGCATACAAAATTCTTGAGATTAAAAAAGAAAAATATATAGTTTAAGAAAGGTGGTTTCCAAACTTTGCTAGGTATAACAATATTTGATATTGATATCTAAATAAATATTTTGAATGTAAAAGACACAGTAGAAAAATATGTCAAAAATTGCCAGACAGATTCTCAACTAGAAAACTTTATGAATAGTTATTTTAATTATGTTAATTTTATATCCAGGGCAATTAATTCCAGATTAGATTAAACTTTTACCATTTATCTAAGATAAAAAGAAAAAGTGAGCAATTTTAGGCTTATAATATTGTGATAAAAGCTCTCTGTACTATTCTTGCTAATTTTATCATACTGTTTGTTGAAATAGTAAGACAGTATTGCCAACTATCATTTATTATGGAAAATAAGCACACTTTATTTATGTAAAGTAAGATAGTATTGTCAACTATCATTTATTATGGAAAATAAGCACACATATATTTAGGTTGCATATATGCCTGCATTATATTCTAAAAGTTCTCAAATAAACATTTTTCTCAAGATAATATTATCATGACTATTACTTTGCATCTAGTAACAGCATCACAAAATCACCGCTGGCCTAACAGTAATAATGATTTAATCTTGGTGTCATGACTGGTGAATAGAGAACCCTCAATATTCTAATCAGCTATCTTTAAGAACAATTTAAGGAGAAAATATACATGTACTGATTGCTCAAAACCCATCTTTGAACACCTTCTGTTAAAATTCTATACTTTTTGACTTGGGAAAAAAAAAACTAGAAACAAGAGTGGAGTGCTCTTTTAAGAAAGGTTGCAAAGCAATGTCATCTCTTTTGATGTTATAGAAGAGAAAATTATGTGGAACTAACAAGACAATGACAACTCTGAGTTAAAAAGGGTTTTAGAAGGCAAACTGTGAAGTCATTTTAAAAATATTTAACCATTTATTTACTTTCATTGACTTCCTAACATATGCATAGAGTGGATGTGGTGGCTCATGCTCATAATCCCAGCACTTTGGGAGGCTGAAGTGAGAGGATTGCCTCATGGGTTCAAGACCAGCCTGGGCAACTTGACAAGACATTCTCTCTACAGTAAAGGAAAAAATTAGCCAGGCATGGTGGTGCATGCCTGTAATTCTAGTTACTTGGAAGGCTGAGGTAGAAGGATACCTGAGCACAGTATGTCAATGCTGTGGTAGCCGGGAGCGTGCCACTGCCCTCTAGCCTGGGTGACAGCATGATACTCTAACTCAAAAAAATATATTTATATGCATAAGTGTCATGTAAATTAAAATAATCTGACTATATAAGTCTAAAAATGTTTTTTCAAATTTTTGACTAAATTTTCTAAGTGTTAGGAATTATTGTATACCCAATTAAGCCTATACATGATCTTCCAGTAAATACAAACTAAAAATTCTAAGTGTGACCACTTAATGGTAGTAGAACATGAGTGTTGGTATTACAAAAATGGTGTTTTTGATTCATGTACACGTTTATTAATTGTGACACAATGCAAAGAAAAATAGTAATTACATGTATAGGTGCTCCAAATATAATACAGAGTTACATACTATCCGAGACATCATGTTTATAGGTGAATAATGTCTATTTGTATTTTGAACTTACAGTAAATGTGAAATAATACACTGAAAAGAAGAAGGGTATAGAGGGAAGAAGCTCAGAAATCAGTACAGTAAGAGAAATAAATGAAAGAGGATTTTAAAGTTTGGGAAGGCAAAATGAGCTGGCCTTCCATATAGATAAAAAGACAAAATAAAAATTTAGAGAGTGTGAGGGAAAATACAAATTCTACCAGGATAGTTGCCACTTTCTTAGATATTAAGAGCAACTTTTGATTGTGAAAAGGAATACTGGGTCCAAAGGAAAATAAATGATCCAATGAATATAGTAAATTAATATGACATAAAAATAAATAAACATACAAACTGGTCATATTGTTGGAAATTAAATAATGGTGAGTTAAAGATGAAATTAATAAATGTGATATGAAAATACTATGTAGCAAAACTTGTGTAATGCAAAATACATTAGAAAAAAGAAGAGGAAATTATTTGCAAATATTTTCTCCCCTTTTGTAAGTTGCCTTTTTACTCTGCTGTTTCCTTTGCTTTGCAGAATTTTTTTTTTTTTTGAGTTGAAGTCTCACTCTGTCACCCAGACTGGAGTGCAGTGGCCGCTGCCGGCCACCGCAGCCTCGTCTGCTGGGCTCCGGCGATCCTTCCGCTTCAGCCTTCCGAGTAGCCGGAATTACAGGCATGTGCTACCACACCCAGCTGATTTTTTGATTTATTGTAGAGATGAGGTCTTGCTGCCCAGGCGGGTCTCGAACCCGCGGGCTCAGGCAATCCACTCACCTCAGCCTCCCAAAGGCGCGGGATTACAGGCTGAGCCACCATGCCCGGCTTCAGAATTTTTATATAAAGAAATAGTTCCACTTTTCTATGTTTGGTTTTATTGCTGGTGTTTTTGTTGTTAGAGTCAAGAAATAATTGCCAATATGGTGGTCAGAATCTCCAACAACTCAATTGCAAATAAACAAACAGCCAATTAGCAAGTTATCAAAGACTTGAATAGACTTATTCCAAATACATTCAGATGGCATACAGGTAAATGAAAGGGTGCTTGTTCAACATCACTAATCATCAAGGAAATACAGATCAAAACAGTAATAAGATACCAACTCATGTCTGTTAGGATGGCCATTACACACACACACACACACACACACACACACACACACACACACACATACACACATGATGTAACATATCTATCATATATAAGAGATATATAATATATACATTATATGTAGTATGAAATATATAATTTTATTTTATATTTTATTGTGTATGTATATATATATCCTCACCAAAACTTGATGCCATATTAGCATATCTAACATATTTAATTATATAGTATGTATTACTATGTAGCATATATATATATATGCATGCACGAAAAATACCAAGTATTGGTGAGGATGTTATTAATAGGTGGGGGGAAAGAGAAATACCCAAATTTTCAATTTTAACAAATTAATTTATTAATGGTACAATCATACATGATTTTTAAAATTTCCTTGAAAACATGTAATTACATATAGCAATATACACTATATATTAATGTAGAAGAAGATTAGATTAATAATTAGTGATAAATCAATGCAAAAATGATTCTATACATGAAAGCAACAACAAATATAGAATCCTGAAATAACCCATGTAATACATTTTAAGACTCAAAGCGGGAGGGCATGGTGGCTCATACCTATAAATCCAGCACATTGTAAGGTAGAGGCAGGAGGATTGCTTGAGCTTAGGTGTTTGAGATCAGACTAGGCAACAAAGTGAGACTTCATCTCTAAAAAATAAATAAATACACATTAATAACAATGTGATTTTATGTCCTTAGAGAAAATTTATTGCACATATAGAAAATTAATTTTGTAGCTTACATTTTGTAGTTTACATTTTGAAGTTACAAAAGGATTTCATATGTTGTGGCCTCAAAATTATACTCAATGATGTACATTTTTTCAGCAACTATGTATGAGGGAATTACTTTCCTGCCTGATTTTTTTTTTTTTTTGGAGTTGGAATCTCACTCTGTCGCCCAGACTGGAGTGCAGCGGCCGCTCCCGGCCACCGCAGCCTCCACTTGCTGGGCTCTGGCGATCCTTCCGCCTCCGCCTTCCGAGTAGCTGGAACTGCAGGCGCGCACTACCACGCCCGGCTGATTTTTTAATTTATTGTAGCGATGAGGTCTCGCCTGCCCAGGCGGGTCTCGAACCCGCAGGCTCAGGCAATCCACTCACCTCAGCCTCCCAAAGGCGCGGGATTACAGGTTGAGCCACCGAGCCCGGCTCTGATTTTTTTTTTTTTTAAGAGAAGCTTTTATTTAATGATGAACAAAAAGTATGGAAGAGAAAAGACCAAACATAAATTATCTAAGTGTCCAACTTTATAACTTTGAAGACCATTGGCATATACTACAAAGAAACAAAAATTCAAAAAATATGAATTGAAATCAAAATTCTGAAAATGGGTTTTTTTTCTTTATTTCATCTACGTATGTCCTTTTTCAGCAAGTTTCTGTGTTCCAAAGTTTAAGTTTGCAACACAACATAAATAGTGACATAAATGGCAACACAAATCTATTTTTTCCAGTTAAAATCATACATAAAATCAACTGAAGATATCATAGATTGTTGTAGTTTGAGGTTTCTTTACTTTTACTTTGCTTATCTAGAATTAAAAATAAATAAATTTTAACAAAATATTATATTATAAAATAAAAATCGAGCAATGTTCATATATACTCTTGAACCAAATAAATAGCTAAAGGGTAATTTAAATGTTTGCACCTTATGTTTACTATTTCAAACATGAAAAACATGATAAAATAGTGTCAATGTATTATAAAACACATACATTGACACTAAGAAATGTTAAAATGATGTTACAAATACATATTTGTTCTAAAAATACCAATACTAGCTTGGTTTTTATTTAGACATATTCAGCCTTTTACCCTAACTCTATGTTTTATTTATTTATTTTTTCTTATGCATAAAGGTGTGATAATTTAATGAAGAAATTTTCTAATGCTACACCCACAACAATGTCTCTAAATTTAGACTTCTCAAAAGTTCATTTCTAAATCTTCCGGCTTTTAATAAAGAACAAGAAGTGATTAAACTGTCCATTGCACAATCAACTGACAAAAAACAATTTAAATGACACATTTAAGAAAGGGATTATTCTTGACATGGCACAAAAGTGCTAAATTTAGCCTACTTGTGAGTAATTGTTTAACATCTTGTAAATACAAATGCAGTTACTAATCTTGCTTGACCTTTCTGATTACATGAACTTCGAATAAAGACTTTTAACCTTTTATTAGAGAAAAACGTTTTTGTTAATGAATCATGAATGACATTTAAAAATTATAGTGATAGAATGCGTGTAATATTGATACATGCTTATTTTAAAAACAGAAATAAATTTATATAAAAATGCAAGGAATAAAGTATTACTTTAAGTCTCACCAGCAACACTGTTAGTTAGCATTTGGTAAATTTTAATTTGGATAAAATTGATATAAGAGTTAGAAAAAGAAGTATGGATAGATTTATAAGCACAACACAATCAGGATTTAGTTTTTTTTATTTTTGTTTTAATATGTATGTTCATAGAAGATTTATTCTTTTTTAAAAATTTATTTATTTATTACACTAAAATCAACTCTATTTGGATCAAAGACCTACGTGTAAATCCTCAGACTATAAGAATCCTAGAAGAAAATGAAGGAAACACTTTTAGGCACATTGGAGTAGACAACCAATTCTTGATCAATTCTTTAAAAGGGAATGCCATAAAAGATTAGCTTTTCATCAAACTGAAAAGCTTCTGCAAGCAAAAGAAACCATCAAAAGGGTGGGGAAACAGCCCACAGCATGGGAAAAATTATTTGTCAAATGTAAATCTGACAAAGGCCTAACATCCAGGATCTACAAGGAATTCAAATGTGCCAAAAGGAAAAAAAGAAGCAATCCTATTAAAAAGTGGGCAAAAGATAAAATAGATGCTTTTCAGAAGAAGACATACCAGCAGTCAACATTAAAAAATGCTCAGTCTCACTAAATGTCAAAGAAATGCAAACTAATACCACACTGAGATACCTCCTTATTTAATGAAGTATGGAAGAGAAAAGACCAAATATAAATTAGCTAAGTATTTATGAGATACCACCTAACTTTAGTAAGATGGCTAGCAATAAGTCAAAAAACAACAGATGCTGGTACAGATACAGGTAAAACGGGATGCTTTTATACTGTTGGTGAGAATGCAGACTAGTTCAACCTCTTTGGAAAACAGTGTGGTCATTTTTAAAAGAACTAAAAATTGATCTTTCATACGATCCACCAATCTCTCTCCTGGGAATATACAGGGAGGAACATAAATTGTGAGGAGGCAATTGTTAGACTCTGTATAGTTTTCCAGTCATAGGTTCATATCGTCTGCAAAGAGGAATAGTTTAACTTCCTCTTTTTTATTTGGGTACCCCTGGTTTTATTCTCTTGCCTGACTGCTCTGGCAAGGACTTTCAGCAGTATGTTGATAGGAGGGTTGAGAGTGGACATCCTTGTCTTGTTCCAGTTTCTAGGAGAAATGCTTCCAGTTTCTACCAATTTAGCAAAATGTTGGCTGTGGGTTTAACATAGATGACTTTTATTGTTTTTAGAAATGTTTTTCTATACCTAGATGCTCATGGTTTTTTATCAGAAGGCATGCTGGATTTTGTCTAATGAGATAATCATGTGTCTTGGTTTTACATCTGTTAATATGCTGATTTTTGTTGATGTTCCTATGAATGCTAAACCAGTCCTTATCCTGGGGATGAAGCCCAGCTGGTCATGGTGAATGATCCTTGAGATGTGTTGCTGGATCTTGTTTGCTAGAACTTGTTGATAATTTTTGCATCAATGTTCATCAAGAAAATTGGCCTGTAATACTCTTTCCTTGTTGGATCTTTGCCAGATTTGATTATTAGCATGATGTAAGCTTCATGAAATGGGTTGGGAAGAATTCCATCTTTCTTGATTGCCTGGAATACTTTCAATAAAATTGGTATCAGGTCCTTCTTGTATGTCTCGTAGAATCAGCTGGAAGGTCATCTTATCCAGGGCTTTTTTTGTTGGTGGGGAAGTTTCTTTTGATTGAGTCAATTTCCTATTGTTATTGGTTTCAATTTCTTTTCATTGAATTCTTGGAAAGTTGTGTGATGCCAGAAAATTCTCCATTTCCTTTAGATTTTCCAGTTTATTTGCATACAGGTGTTCATAGCAATTTCTGATAATCTTTTGAATTTTTCCAGGGTCAGTTGTGATTTAACTTTTCTTGTTTCTAATTGTGTTTACTTAAACTTTCTTTTCTTTCTTAAAGTCAATCTAGCCAGAGATCTGCCACTCTTATTTATACTTTCAAAGAATCAGCTTTTGGTTCTGTTGATTATATTTTAATGATATTTTTGTATTCTGTATCCAGAAATTGTGACTTTATCTTAGTGATCTGAATTTTCTACTGAAATCAAGATGTTAATGTGACATTAAGGTGTTTACTTGTGACCTTTCTATTTTCTTGATGTGTGCATGCAATGTCATGAGGTTTCTCTTGACACTACTTTCATGACATCCCCAAGATTCTGATAAGGTGTGTCTTTATTTTTGTTTCCAGAAAAATTTTTATTTCTGTCTGGATTTTTGTGTTGACCCAGAAGTCACTCAGCTGTATGTTTTGTAGTTTCCATGTTTTTGTGTGATCTGAGGGGAATTTTGTTAGTGATAATCTTTATTTTTATTCCACTATGATCTCAGAAGATGCATGGCATTTGTTCCACTTGATTTATGTCCAAAAAATGTGATTAATTATGGAGTATCCTCCATGTGCTGATGAGTAGAATGTATACTCTGTAGTTGTTGAGTTGAATGTTCTGTAAATGTCTATTAAATTGATTTGATTGTGTGTCAAGTAAAGACTTTCTCTATATATATTTATATTTTTTTGCCTTGATGATCTGTCTAGTGCTGTTAGTTGGGTACTGAGGTCTTCAATTATGATTTTGTGAGTATCAATGTCCTCTCTTAGATTACTCAGTGGTTGTTTTTTTAAAACCTGATGTTTCTGTGTTGAGTGTGTATATATTTAAGATGAGTATTTCTTGCTGGTGAATTGACACCTTTTATCATTTTATAATGTTCTTCTGTGTGCTTTATAACTTTTGATGACTTGAAGTCTGCTTTTTCTAATAAGAGAATAACTATACTAGTTCTTTGTTTTCTGTTTGCCTGAAAGATTATTACCAACCCCCACCCCACCTTTGACTTTGAGCCTGTGAGTATTCTTTGCACTGAGATGAGTTTCTTGGAGGCAGCTTACTGTTAGACCATGCTTCTTTATCCAGTTTGACACTATAGGCTTCTTCAGTGGCACATTTAGTCTATTCATGTTCAAATTAATCATTGAATTTTGAGAGTTTAACCCTGTCACAGGGTTGTTAGGGGATTGCTTTGCTTCCCTTTTATTTTTGTATTAATATATGTGTGCATTTTCATTTTTATGAATGCTCTGTATATTGTTAACTCTGTGCTTGACTGTACTTTTGTGAAGAGTATGATTTTTTTTGTTTCTTTGTTCAACACAATCTTAAATGTCTCCTAAAGAGCTTGTCTGGAGGCAGCATATTCTCTTAGGTATTGGATGTCTGGAAAGTACTTTAATTCTACTTCACTGAAGAAGACTAGCTTGGTAGGGTAGGAAATTCTTGGCTGGAATTGCTTATCTTTAAGAACATGAAAAATGGAACTCCAATTCCTTCTGTTTTGTAGTGTTGCTGAAGATGTTTGGAACAATTCTGATGGGTCTTCCCTAGTTGGTGTTCTGACTGTTCTCTCTTGCTGCCTTTAGACTTTTTCTTTCATGCTTACGTTGTGTAGGTAGATTACTATGTGTTTGGGGTTGGTCTTCTCTTGTGATATCTTGGGGGTGTTCTCTGAATCTCTTATACTTGATTGGTCAATTCTCTAGTACAATGTGGAGATTTTTTGGATGACCACAGAGCATGCTTGTTACAAGGTGCTTTTAGTTTTCTTTTCTGCTGCATTGTTAGTGTGATTTGGCTTCTTGACAAAGTTCCATATCTGTTGAAAGTTTTGCTCATTCTTTTTAAGTCTTTTTTCTATGTTTTTGAAAGACTGGGTTAGTTCTATAATTTGGTCTCCAAGCTTTGAGAAAGGTTCCTCTTCCTGATTGACTCTGTTTTCTATGGTTGGTAATATATTTTTAACTTTCAGAATGTAGTTCTTCATTTTCCAGTATTTCAGAATGAGCCTTTTTGAAGTTGGCCAACTCTGCTTTCACTTCCTGCATAAATTTGGTGAATTTCACTTCTAGTTTCTCGTAGTTCTCCATATTCCTTTTAGCCATCCAATCTCTGATTTATGTGTTTGTCATCTGGGGCAGGTTGCTACAGGGGGATTCCATTTTTTGTACTTTGATAGTTGTTTTTTGGGGCACTGTCTTTTGAAGACTCTGAGGATTGCTTATATTTTTGTTGTTGTTGATTATTTTTTTTACTTGTGACAAGCTTCTCTTCCCTCTTAATCATTCCTCTTTGGTATGGTTGCTCTGAAGCTACTCAATGTTCCTCTGTTCTAGGACCCTTTTATCATTCAATAAAGGTCATTTAGTGAGAAAGAGAAGGGCACTTACTTCTGTTCCATGCCCTATCCTGTGAAAAGCCTCTCTGATGCATACTTTTCCTCCCATGGTTGGTCTGGTGGTTGCATTGGTTTTCAGACCTTGTTTCAAGTACTGTGTGGAGATTGGGTAGGAGGATTTCCTTCCATCAGGAAAACCTTTGGGTATCTTTTGTGTCACTCCCTCATATGCATTTGAAGTTACTCCATTACTTTGTGTGACTTGGTAGATGATTTTGTTTATTTTTGTATTTCTTTTTACAAATCAGTGGATATAGCAAATAAATAAAAATATATTAAAGATAATTAATAAGAATGTAACACTTGAATAGGTTATATAAAGAGAAAAAGTATAGAGCACTGGAAAACACTAGGTTAAAAACATGCAAATATTAACATCATCGATGTTATTATATGCATATCATGTTCCACCTGATATGAGAAGAGGATTTCATTTCACCTCTGTTGTTTTCGTTCCAAAAATCCATAACTCCAGCTAACCATGTGAAAAATGTCAAACAAAAATACCACTCTGAGGAAAATTTTACAGGTAATCTACTTATTAATTGTTAAAACTATCAAGGTTATAACATTGAGGAAGGGAAATATTTAAAAACTATCACAGATTAAGGGAGACTGGGAAGATGTGATAAATAAGTGCCATGTGGCACTTTGTAATAAATTTTGAAAGAAAAATAAGATATTAATAGGAAAAAAGGGAAACATAATGTCTATAGTTTAGTTAATAATAATAATTCAGTGTCAGTTTCTTCAATTTGATAAATGCAACATGTTAATGTAAGATATTAACAGTGGGAACTGTTGAGGAACATATGGGGATTTTTTCTACTATCTTTACAACTTTTATGTAAATATAAAATTATTTAAATTTTTAAAAGTTTATTAAAATATATTTGCTCATATACTATTGCGTTAGTTATGGATTTCAAAATATGTCTATTAATTGAATTACTTATTTTATGTTAAATTCATACTTCTTGTGAAACAATGAATGTGACTTGCTTGATGAGGAGAAGGCAGATGGAAATAAGAAAAATAAATGAGACAAAAATGGCTTTAAAACTCCCAAATTATTAAAACATGGTATTTATTTTGAGTATGAGTACATGTTTAATATTAAACTTTTTTATTATTTGCTAAACCTAGGAGATTTTTTTTATCAGGAAGGAGGCTGGGCTCAGTGGCTCAGCCTGTAATCCCAGCACTTTGGGAGGCTGAGGTGAGTGAATTGCCTGAGACCAGCCTGGGCAACTTGGCAAGACCTCGCATCTACAATAAATCAAAAATTAGCCAGGTGTGGTAGAGTGTACCTGTAGTTCCAGCTACCTGGAAGACTGAGACAGAAGGATCCCCAGAGCCCAGCAGGTCTATGCTGGGGTGGTCGTGAGAGTGCCACTGCACTCCAGCCTGGGCGACAGAGTGAGATTCCAACTCAAATAAATAAATAAATAAATAATAAAAATATATCAGGAAGGAAATATTCAGTATAACTGACTTGAATGTTGAAAACATACGAAAATTATCATTCCCCTTGCAACCATTGTATTCTAATATAGTCTAGCCATATAACTTTTGTGAGCACGAATCATTTCTTAAAGTGTCTAGTCTTTTGTGAATGCTGTAGTGAAAGTGAGTTGGAAAGGCAAAGCTGAAAATTATACCCTGAAATAGAATAAAATTATGTTTTCTTAAGTTAGATAATAACAGTATATATTCTCTCTCTCTCTCTGGGATTGGACTAGGCAATCAAACTAGTTACAAAATGATTCGTGTGGAAAATGATGAAAATGATTTATCTTAAATGATTTCATAGCATATATGTTATATTGGATAATAGTGATGATTGAACTTTAATTTTTGTGGCATAGCACTAGGTACAATTTTGGGAAGAAAGCAGATATTTCTTCTGCCTTTTTTTTTCTTCCACTCTTGGTGGGTTTTTGTGACATGTTTATGGATATTCGCTCTATGCAAATATGTATTTCTTTTCTGTTATCAGTGAAATTTTGAGCTACAGAGGCATTATATTCATCTTGGTAAGTGCTTTGTCTAGAAATTATTCATAGCTAACACTAATTTAGACATTTTGGAAATTTACATCCTGACCTTAATGGCTTAAAAGGTATAATTCTGCTTTTATATCTGTTACAAAAAGTATTAATACCGCAAGTCAAAGAGAATGAAAAATATTCAAAACATGTGTTTTCAAGCCATAAATCTTTCATTTATCTAAAAAATAATAGAATTTGCAAATGTCATATCAAATAAATTTTTTTTATATTATGCTTCTAAAATGCATTCTTTTCTAGAGTTTATCCTTTTATTTGTAATGACAAGAAAAGTATTTTGTAAGAAAATAATGTGAGCATTTTAATGTGAAGATTGAATACATAGAAAGTTTTTTTGTAATTTAATTACAAGTATCATTAACTGAAATATATATATGACTGCAGTATGTGCCAGGGACTGTACTATATTATATAAATATAAAAATAAATTAGATTTATGCTTATCCTTAAGAAAATCACAATTGAAGCACATAGAGGTATTAAGAAATAGATCCAAAATTATATAATATATATAAAAGACAATACAAAATATACATGTATTTTACTAAATATAATCATTGTTATTTATGTTATCATATAACAGGAATCTCTGTGTTCCAGAGGTTCCTCATATGTCCCAAAATTTAAAAATTGGAGTTAAAGTGGGCAATTTATTTTTTTCTTTTCTGACGTGTTCATTGAAAATGGCCCTGAGACCACTGTACCCATTGCCTCCCCCCACCAAGCAACTTGCTAAAAGCTACTGAAGAATGTTAACCACCTAAAGGCCTTTCTCATTCTTTATTTCCAATAGGGTTGTTTATGCCTTTTGCATTGCTTTTCACAAAATCTTTCAACCTCCCTCTGCCTTTAACAATTTAGACAACTGTAAAAGGAACTATATGAATGAAAAGATCAACTGCTTCCTCAACATTTAACTGAATACAAGATCATAATGGGAGGATTAGGTAATTGTAAAATAGTTAAACTACTTTAAACTGAGCAATAAATATTTTTTCCCAAAAAACATATTCATGTTTTTTTCTTAAATCCTATTTTGGTTTTTCTATGCTTATTCTTATTTCTAAATATTTCTCTCCTACGGAGTTTCAGATTTCCTATTAAATTCATGTAAAAACACTAGTGAATTTATAAAAATTTATAAGAGAAACTTCATGTAATTAAAATAAGTGATGTAATTAAATAAATATAAATTGAATCTGAAGATCATTCTCTGAAATAAGTATCACTGTATACAGCTACATAGTGTTCCTTTTATTAAAATAAATACTATTTCACTTTTTTATTTAATCTCAGTTAAATTTTTGCTCAATACTCCATCTTTTCATAATTGTGAGTCCTTATATTAGGTTGGAAAGTCCCAGAAATTTGTTATAAATTTCTTCCTACTTATAAGGCAATAAGATAAGATGGCATGAAAATATCATATTTAGTAGGTTATTTTTCAGCTAGGGCATTTAGATAAATGTGCAGAGATTAAAACTACTATAAATCAATCTCAACATTCTTGTATTGGATTTTTCATATTTTTCTCATATGTTTATAAAACAAGTATTTCCTAGAAGCTTTTCTAAATTAAAAAAAAAAAACAACTTCTATTTTCTGTGCTATACACCCAATTGATTGCTACTCTACTAAAAATATTTATTTTTCAACACTTTGATTAATCCATGTAAATTTTTATGTTCCCAAATGCTCAGGGCCTGAGGTCACATAGGGAGAAAACAGTGATGAATTTCAATAAATTATTATGCTCTCTTCTTAAACAGTTATTCATGACATTTACATTAATGTAATTGCATATGGAATAACAACCATATGGAGAGGAGAATTTTCATGTGGAGATGGCTATTATCAATTCAGTAACATGAGTCAAATAAAAGTTATTGGATAAAATGTCATTTGAATGCATTTTATATATTTGTACTATATATCATATATATTTTATAGACACATACATGTATTTTTCTTAATTTCTCATTATCATATTTTTATTAAAATTAAATATTAAAATTGTTAACACTGCCAACATGAAGATGAAATGAATGTGATCTTTGGAATAAGAATGTAAATTCAATCTGCCATTCTAAGAATTGTACTAGGTTAGCAGCAGGTTTTTATTGAATTACCTGTTTGCTACTTTGCTTATAAATTTTGCATGTAGGTTTACATCTCTATTCAAACCAGCATATAGGAATAGTATACATTTATACAACTGGATTATTCATCAGATTAAGTCATTTTTATCTATAAGAATCAATTATTATTTATATTTACAAGCAAGTACATTCTACTTTTAACTCTATATTGCCAAACTTATGCATTTTCTGAAGTATTTTACATAAAGAGTTAATAAGTAGGCAAAAAGAAAAGTGTTCAACTTATTATATGACTTTTTTCCTTTTTCTGAGACCATGTATTCATCTATTGTGATAAATTATTGGATAAATAGAAGAACAAATATAATTAAATAACAGTACAAAATGAGGAGTAGATTTACAAAATTTAATAGCAGATGAATGCAAGGAGTTCATGGTAGTTTCCCATGGCTGTAGCTATAAAGACAGTGAACTTCTAAAATATTTTCAAACTTTGGCGCTAAGTCAAGTGTAGCAATAAGCCATATAATTATCGGGAGTGAAAATGATTGACAAATAATTGACAAAGGGTGAAATAAATCATGCTGGCTCATAAAAAATATTCAACACATTTAATTTTAATATCTCTTGGACATAGTGTACATATCTTCTTTTTCTACCTAGGATGTATTGCAGTTCAATTTGAAATTGTGAGAATGTACTGAGCATAGCACTTTAATTCTGACAAAAAAGATGGAGTTATCTTAGCATGTGGGTCTGTAGCATTTTTTCCCACAGCAATAAGTGTCACTTTATTATGACTACATAGGCCAAACTATGTTTGTAATAAAGATGGACAAGTCATTTTCTACAGTATAAATAAGCACATTTTCACTCCATGAATAATTCTTTTATTCAAATATGCTGAAATTACCCTTCAATATTATTTTGTTGTTACTGAACTTAAAAGCGTATTTTGAATTTTATTTTATGTCAGTTCATTTTGACCTTGGTTTAGTTTTCAAATATGAAGAAACTGGTTTAAAAAGCTAAAAAGCCTTTAAGTAATCTATTCAATGTTATTCAATTAACATTTTAGTGTAAGCAACAAAAACAACCAACTTAATTTTTATAATACAGACATTATATATAATGACATATGTTTCATTCAGTTTATATCCACTTGAAAACATTGCAGAACTTATATTTTCTGTCTCCTAAAATTGACCTTGATATAAGTCATAAAAAAACAAAACAAAACTGAACTGCCTTTCACTGTTAACAGTTTACTAGCATAGAGACCATACTTAATCACAGTCATCTTGGAGATTCCATAACATTGCAAACAAAAAAATTCTCTCTCTCTCTCTCTCTCTCTCTCTCTCTGTGTGTGTATCTCAAGAATACTGTTTACAATGAAATTAAAAGACAAGGCATCTTCATGAACCTCAAAAAGCCACACAGTACAAGAAGTTAATGTTATATGTGCAGGAAAAAAGCAGTAAGAATAAGCATGTGATAGTCATGATAAAAGGAGAAACTTCAGGTTGCCAGCAGCTATTTACTGGAAAGCATGGACCCAAATTTGAGAAAAACAGTTGAAAATGGGAAGTAGGTTTGCAGAATTTAATAGCAGAAGAGTTCAAGGAGTTAATGGTGGTTTCCCATGGTGGTAGCTATAAACAATGAACTCCTAAAATTGATCAGCTAAACCTGTTTTGTAAGAGAGAAGAGTACACTGAAGTGAAATTGAAGGGGAATCAAAATAAGCTAAGTGAGGACAACAAAGGAACAACAACAAAGAGAATAAGTACAGATAAAAGTAGAGAAGGAGAAATGTATCAGAAAATTTCGGAAAGCAAAACCACCATATTTTTTAGCAGTATATCAAAATCAACCAAAGGTGAAACTTTCTTGTCATTAGAAAATTTGTCCTGATGCACATTTACTTCAGTTTAGAGAAATGTATTTTGCACGACAGATAGAGTTTTAATTCCTCAGCATATTGTAAGGGGAAGAAAAGGAATGCTTGATAAACTTTAGGGACATATCAAAACTATTGCTTTATCTATTTGAAAATGGTCAAAAAATAAGAAAAAAATAGTGATACCAATATTTTCCTGTTATTAAATACAGAGACATAACAGAAAAAGAAAGGTACCATCGTATTTCGGGCAAGACGGCGATGGGACAAGTCGGACTGTGAGAGCCTTCTCAGAGGGTGGCTGCTGCAGCCAGTCCCACACATCATGCCACTGCCACTGCTGCCTCCACAAAAGGTGACTGCTGGTCCCACACACTGCACCGCGTGGCCCTCAACTCCTGGCACCACAGAATTTTGGGTTCCCTCGCTGGCTACACCACCCTGTCCCTCCCTAGGCTACCCTGTGCCACGCTCCCCTGCACTGCCCAACTGTCTCACATTCTGCCTCCCCCATCTGGGTCCCCAGTCATGGCAGAACCAGAAATCAGCTGGACCCCAAGTCTGATTGGTGGAGAGAGATGATTGGGGAGGGGTAGGGAGAAGGCCCATGCCCAGTGAAGAGGCACCCACCACAGTCATTCTCTCTGTCCCAGGAGCAGGCAGAGACCTGCATGGTCCCATCTAGCTCCACCCAGCCTCCAACTTGGGACCTAAGTTGGTATATTTGTCTGTTATGCCTCTTGTTCTTCTCTCTCTCCACCGTCCTCTTCCACCCCTCCTTCCCTCTTCCATTCTTTTCCTTTTTATTATGTCATTTTGGTTTCAGGGAGAAAACTTATCACCCACTACATGAACAGACTGCAAGGCAGTGAGAAGGGGGTTCCAGGCTACCCATATACCAGTTGGTGGACTGGGATCTGCAGACAGATTTTGAATCACAGCTCCCCAAATTAAATCTCAAAACTGCAAAAAAATTACAGACCCCAACCCACAGGCCAGCTATAGAATTTAACTCAGCTAGAGCATTCACATAAGGAAGAATAGGAGATTGAGCAAATAGAAGTAAAAAGAACCCCGCCATCCCTGAAAAACAGAATTAAAGAGGTGGGGGGATGGGGGGTGGGGAAGAAAATCTACACAAATGAAGAAAAATGAAAAGAAGAATATAGTTCTCACAGACCCCTGAGAGGTCAGACACTGAGAAAACAGACTTCAGAATGCAAACAATGAAGAGCTCCCAGAATGACTGGTCACATACTACAAACCCAGGGATCAAGACATTAATAGAGAATAAAACAAATTGAGGAGAGAAAAGAGGAAAATAGGAAGGAGTTGATAACTGAGATAACATTAGTAAAGAATACTGTGATTAAAATAAACAACAAACTAATAGGCATGGAAAACAGAAATAGCCAAGCAGAATAAAGAATTTCAGAGCTTGAGGACCAAAATATAGAGCTAACCCAAACTGTCAAAAACATAGATAAGAAGCTTTAAAAGACAGAACAAAACCTTCAAGATATGAGTGATTATTTCAAGATACTGAACCCAAGAGTAAGTGGACTCTCTGAGGCAGAAAGAGAGACAGAGACCACCCTGGAACAAACATTCCATGAAATTATCCAAGAAAACTTCCCTCATCTCATCAGTGATGTGAAAATTAAACACAAGTATCCAGAAAACCCCTGCAAGACAACAAATGAGAAGACCAACTCCCAGACACATAATAATTCACCCAAACAAAGTAGGCTTAAAAGAAAAAATCCTAAAGGCAGTAAGAGAAAAAGGTCAGACTGCCTACTAAAGAAAACCAATTAAAATAGCAGCAGATTTAACTACGGAAATACTTCAGGCTAGGAGAGCATGGAGCCCAATCTTCAAAGTTCTCAAAGATAAACAATTTCAACCAAGAATAACCTAACCAGCTAAGCTAAGTTTCATCAGCGAGGGAGAAGTAAAATCTTCCGTAGACATTTTATCCCTAAGATCTTACACTGCCTCTAGACCACCTCTACAAGAAACACTTAAGAAAATATTAAACACGGAAGAAAAGGAAAAAAAAATGACAACATTCTTCACAAGAATACAGGAAAAAGATTGAAAACACACATGAATCAACCCAAAAGTCAAAAGAAAGACAACAAACAGGAACAACAACAACAACTCTATAAGAACCTTATGATAGGGATAAATTTTCACATTTCAATAATTAGCCTGAATTTTAATGGACCAAATGCACCACTGAAAAGACACAGAATGGCAATATAGATAAAATATCATCAGGCAACAATATATTGTCTTCAAGAGACTCATCTCACCAGAAAGGTCACTCACAGACTCAATGTAAGAGGATGGGAAGCAAAATTTCAGGTAACGGAACAGAAAAGAAAGCAGGAGTTGTAATCTTAATATAAAACAAAATACCCTTTAAGCTATCATAAATTTTAAAAAAGATAAAAGGTCACTCATAATGGTAAAAGGTTCAATCCATCAATAAGAAATATCCATCCTAAACATGTATGCACTCAACATGGGAGTATCAACTTTCATAAAGAAGCTTCTAGGCAAAATTAAAAAAAATATTGACTCTAACATTATCATAGCTGGGAACTTTAATATTCTACTCACAACCCTAGACAGATCAGCAGGACAAAAGATCAACAAGGAGATCTGGAAACTCATTCTGACTCTTGACCAAATGGACTTAATTTATACTGACAGAACACTCCACTCAATGACCAAAGAATATACTTTCCACTCATCACTGCAAGGAACGTACTCTAAGATAGACGACATCCTTGGCCATAAATCAAGCATAAGCAAATATCATATGATTGAAATTTTGCCATGCACCCTCTCAGAACACAGTGGAACAAAATAAATAACAACAACAAGGTTCCCCCAAAACTCACAAAGACATGGACACTAAATGACATGATGCTAAGCAACTCCTGGGTCAACATGAAAATCAAAACAGAGATTAAAAGATACCTGGAAACAAATGAAAATGAAGAAACCTCTTAAAAAATCTCTGGGATGCCACGAAAGCAGTAGAAAGAGGAGAATTTATGTCTCTACAAACATACATGAAGTCAATGGAAAGATCACAGTTAACAGTCTAACAAATCACCTAAGAAAGTTGGGAAAGCAAAACCATCAAAACTAAATTCAGTAGAAGAATCCAGATCACCAAAATAAAAATCCAAATCCAGGACATGGAAGACGAAAAGATAATACAAAAAATTAATGAAAAAAATGTGTTTTTTGAAAGGATAAACAAGATTGATGCTAGACTGACCTAGAAAAAGAGAGAAAAACCCAAATAAACACATTCAAAAACACAAAAGATCAAGTGACATCTGACCCTGAAGAAATACAATAGATTATCAGAGACTACTCTGTACAATTGTGTGGAAACAAACTTGTAAACCTAAAGGAAATGGAAGACTTTCTGACATCACACAACCTCTGTCAGTTAAAACAAGAAGAAATCGGGACACTAAACAGGCCAATAACAATCCAGGAAATTGACTCTGTCATAAGAAAACTGCTTACCAAAAAAAAAAAAAAAAAAAAAAAGCCCTGGACCAGTTGCTTTCCAACAGAATTTTACAAAACAAACAAGGAGAAACTGGTACCAATTCTACTGAAAGTATTCCAGATGATTGAGAAAGATGGAACTCTCCCCAAATCATTTTATGAAGCTAAGATCACATTGATACCCAAGCCAGGTAAAGACCCAAAAAGAAAGAGAACTACCAGCCAATATCCTTGATGAACATAGATGCTAAAATTCCCACAAAGATCCTAGCAAACCAGATTCAACAACACATCTCAAAAATCATCCACCATGACCTTGTAGGCTTCATCCCTGAGTTGCAAGGCTGGTTCAACATTTGCAAGACCATAAACGTAATTAAATACATCAACAGATGTAAAAACAATAACCACATGATTATATCATTAGATGCAGACAAAGCTTGTGATAAAATCCAGCAGCCGTGCTTGGTGGCTCAGTCTGTAATCCCATGCCTTTGGGAGGTTAGGGTGAGTGAATTGCCTGAGCCCGCGGGTTCGACACCCGCCTGGACAACTTGACGAGACCTCATCTCTACAATAAATTAAAAAATTAGCTGGCTGGTAGCATGCGCCTGTAATTCCAGCTACTTGGAAGGCTGAGGAAGGATCACCCAGCCCAGCAGGTCGAGGCTGCGGTGGCCGGGAGTGGCCACTGCAATCCAGTCTGGGTGACAGAGTGAGACTCCAACTCAAAAAAAAAAACAAAAAAAAACTAGCACCCCTTTTAAATAATAACCCTCAAACATCTAGACATAGATGAAATTTACCTCAAAATAGTAAGAATCATCTATGAGAAACCCACTGCCAGCATACTGCTAAACAGAGAGAAATTGGAACCATTTCCCCGGAAAACTGGTACAAGACAAGCATGACCACTCTCACCTCTCCTGTTCAACATAGTTTTGGAAGTCCTAGCTAGAGCAATCAGGGAAGAGAAGGTGATCAGAGGTACCCAAATAGGAATATAGGAAGTCAAGTTATCTGTCTTTGTAGATGACATGATTCTATACCTTGAAAACCCAAGAATCTGTCAAAAACCTCCTTGCACTGATAAAGGACTTTGGCAAAGTCTCAGGGTATAAAATAAATGTGCAAAAGACAGTCACATTTTATACAACACTAATAAGCAAACAAAAACCCAAATAAAAAGCCAATTCCATTCAAAATAGCCACACAAAAAAATGAAATACCTTGGCATCTTCCTAACCAGAGATGTGAAAGACCTTTACAATGAAAACTACAAAACACTGCTCAAAGAAATTAAAGATGACACAAACAAGTGAAAGAATATTCCATGCTAATGGATTAGAAGAATCAACATTGTTATGATGTCCATTCTACCTAAGGCAATCTACAGATTAAACGCAATACCCATCAAATTACCAGCAACATTCTTCTCAGACCTAGAAACAATAATACAGAAATTCATATGGAAACATAAACAACCAAGAATAGCCAAAACAATCCTCAGAAAAAACAAACAACCAAAAAAAAAAAAAAAAAACCAAAATAAAACAAAACAAAAACAGGAGGTATCCCACTCCCAGACTTTAAACTATATTATAAAGCCTCAATAATCAAAATAGCCTGGTATTGGTACAAGAACAGGCATATAGACCAATGGAATAGAATTGAGATGCTAGAAGCAAAACCTCAATTTCTCAATCAACTCATCTTCAACAAAGCCTCCACCACCAACCACTGGGGAGAGGAGAACCTATTCAGTAAATGGTGCTGGGAAAACTGGTTGACCATTTGCAGAAGATTGAAACAGGACCCCTACCTCTCCCCATACACAAAAATTAACTCTAAATGGATCAGAGACCTAAACATAAAACCTCAAACTATAAGAACCCTAGAAAATGCAGTAGAAGTTGAAACTGGCAACCAATTCCTGGTCAAAACCCTAACAGCCCATGCCATAACAGATAAGGTAGACAAATGGGACCTCATCAAACTGAAAAACTTCTGCTAAGTCAAAGAAACCATCAAGAGAGCAGGGAGAGAGCTCATAGATTGGGAAAAATATTTGCCAACTCCATGTCTGACAAAGGCTTAACATCTACAAGGAACTCAAATGTGCTGAAAAGAAAAGAAAAGAAAACAAAAACAAAATCAAACAGCCCCATTACAAAGTGGGCAAAAGATATGAATAGACACTTCTCAAAAGAAGACATAAGAGCAGCTAACAAAAAATACAACATGGTTAATAAACAATAATCTTTGCAAATCATATCTTTGATATAGGGCTTGTAGCTACAACATAGAAAGAGCTTTTATAACTGATAATTGAAAATAAAATTTACACAGTTTTTTTTTTTTGAGTTGGAGTCTCACTCTGTCACCCAGACTGGAGTGCAATGGCTGCTCCCGGCCACCGCAGCCTCGATCTGCTGGGCTCCGGTGATCCTTCCACCTCAGCCTTCCAAGTAGCTGGAATTACAGGCATGCGCTACCACGCCTGGCTGATTTTTTGATTTATTGTAGAGATGAGGTCTCGCTGCCCAGGCAGGTCTCGAACCCACGGGCTCAGGCAATCCACTGACCTCAGCCTCCCAAAGGCGCGGGATTACAGGCTGAGCCACCGAGCCCGGCTACACAGTTTTGAAAAATGAATAAGGGATGTTTCTCCAGAGACATTAGAGAAATATCCAAGAAGCACAGAAATAGATCCTCAGCATCATTAGAGTTTAAAACAATGCAAATAAAAAGTACAATTATATGCTACTTCACACTTTCAGAATGACTATAATAAAAAAGACAGAAAGTAGCAAGTATTGGCCAGATTGTAAAAAAACTGGAACTCATATACTGATAGTGAGACTCCAAAATGTTTTAATCACTTTGGGAAACAACTTGGCAGTTCCTTAAAATGTTACACATATTTCTTTAATCTATGATCCCACAAGCATTTATCCACACAAAAACTTGTACATGAATGTTTTTAGATACATTTATATTATCCCAAAATTATAAACAATCCAACTAAGCTGCCTGTCTTTGTAAATCAAATCTTTTGGGGTCACAGCCACATCTGTAGACAACACATAAGAGTGTTTTTGAGCCTCAGTGGCAGGATTGAGTAGATGGAAGAGACTATGTCTGACCAAATTAGGCCATACAAATTAGATCACATGAGCCAAGTTTATTTTTTTCACTTTAACCCTTTAATAAAAAGTTTTCTGACTTCTGCTATACATAATACACATCAGGAAACTGAAAATTAAAATAAAAACAAAATGAAACACCAGTATGCAGTCCCTAGAATGACTAATCTGAAGAAAAATAAGCATGATTGGGCACGGTGGCTCATATCTGTAATCCCAGCACTTTGGGAAACCATAGCCAGATGATTGTTTGAACCTAGGAGTTCAAGACTAACCTGGGCAACAAAGTGAGACCTCATCTCTACAAAAAACAAAACAAAACAAAAAAAATTAGTCATGCCTCATGCCATGCACTTGTAGTTCCAGCTAGGGAAGCTAGGACTGAAAGATTGCTTGAGCCCAAGACGTCAAGTCTGCAGTGAGCCGTGATCGTGCCATTGCACTCCAGCCTGGGCGACAGTGTGAGACACCAACTCAAAAAATTAAGTTACATTAAATAATTATAAAAACAAGCAAATATAAATATAGATATAAATATATGATGTTGAGGACAATTTCAAACAACTGGCTCTCTCATGCATTGCCTACGGAAATGAAAAATGGTACAGTTGCTTTGGAAAAGTTTGGCAGTTTCTTGTAAAGTTGAAAAGATACATACAAAATGACCAAACAATTGTACTACTAAATATTTACCTGAGAACGTTTTTAAAAAATGTTTCTTTGCAGGTTAATGTAAGATGCATTCAAATGTCTATTGACTCATGAGTGAATAAACATACCTTGGTATTGACAAACAATGGAATATTATGCTCAGCTATACAGAGGAACAAATTTGTGACACAACAACACAGAGGAACTTCAAAAGCTGTATGCATAGTGCAAGAAGTCAGTCTCTAAAGAATATTAGCCATATCATTTCATTTATGTGAAATTCTAGAAAAGTCAATATCAGTGCCAGAAAGCACATCAGTGGTTGCCAATGGTTGGTGAGTGGGAAGGGCTTTGACTTAAAAAGGGCACAGGGGAACATTTTAGGGTGTTGAAAAGATTTGTTATAGTGGTATTTACACAGGTATATTCATTTGTCCAAAGTCATATAACTGAACATTAAGATGGGTACATTTCGCTATATAAGTTCTAAGTTAAAAACTTATTATAAAAATATAGATATAGATTATAAAAATATATGCAATGGATTATTTGGCATCTGAAAGACAAATTTTGAGGCATTTTAATTCACTGTTCTATTAGTGGTAAAAGTTTAGATTAGGTTCAAGTTTTTTCTCTAAGATTTATATTATGATACCTAAGAATAGCCACTAATGCTAAATGATTTCCTCATAGTCTGCAAATTATAAATTTTTGTAGTTATTTCCCATTGAATTTACTATTATCTACAGATCTAACTAAGGAAAGAAAAATACTAGAGGTTAAGCTTTAAAATGCTGAGTTTAAGTCAAAGCATTCTTTCACACTTACCGAATCCATTTCTTCATTTAAACATTTAAATATATTTAATTTTATAAAAATACACAGTTTATTTGAATCTTCAAATATTTAAGTATTTAGCCTATGGCATTTAAAGGTAAAAGACACATAAATGCATGGCATAAATCAATCAACTTATCCATAAGCTAACCACATAAAAGGGAAATGAATTTATTCAAAGGTTATATTAGCAGGAATTGTCTAAATAGTAAATAATTAGTTGTTCAGAGCTTTTTTATTTCTTGTAGCACTTGCACTCTTTGAGCTAATTAGTTACTCTGTGAGGGCATTTTAAAAAATTGTTAAGAAAGACAGTAGTAACTGAAAACTATGTATGCCTTCTGTCTTTGAGCTTCAGTAAAACATACATTTAAAAATACACTGCATTCATAAAGCTCTCCAAAGAAATATTGTCTAATAATAACTTTATACAGTTGCTTTATTTTACTTTCCTAACATATTATTCTATTGTCAAAGAAACACATAAAGACAAGAAATCTTGCATACTCTTTCTCAAAATGGTTCAATTTTTAAATTTTGTTTTTAGATATAAACTTAGAAAGAATTGATTAAATTAAATGCACGAACAACGCCTAAGCCCACACTCTTGATAGAATTAAGCTTACTGTGCACTTATTTTTTTTCATAAAAAGTCAATGTATTCATTGAATGTACGAGGTATATTTTTAATAAATAAGCACAGTTTTAGAAATTCAACCCCCAAATGCCAGATACATAGTCACAAGAAAACGTTTATTAGAAGGCATCATATTTCCTTGTTACATAAAATTTTAAACATCAGTGAATTCTATTTGAAAGATCGGTCCACTGGGTCACAGAACAGCTCCGGTTATCCATCAACTGGCTGTGGTCAGCAGAATCAATGGCACAATATTTTACTTTCTTCACTTGTCATTTCTTAGAGGGACCATTATTCAATCACTTTAGTGGCATATATCTATAAGCCTGGTGTTCGGGACTTTGTTGTTGTTTTGCCTCTCATATTCTGACTCGGTTTTTCTGCCTTAGAAGTACTATGCTTGGTAGAAGTAATGCATTTAATGGAAATAACAGCCTCTTTAGGTGGGGGAAGTTTATTGAGTTTTTTTGTTGAGCCGGTCAGCCAAACATCAGTTTTTTAGTGACCCCAGCACCTAAAATCAGTGAATTTGTTATCATTTATCATTTTTTCCTCAGAGAAGTGGGCATTTTTTTTTTTTGGACACTGAATTGATTGTGTTCATTCGCACTCAATTTCCAGAAGTTCCTTATCAACCCAAAGGAAGCACCCGTGTTGGACACATTTTAGTGCTGCTGGCCAAAGAAAGAATTCACCTTTTTTAATGTCAATATAATGTCACAACATAGTTGTGATGATGTTAGCATCACAAAGAAAATGCAACTTTACCCTCCTAAATCCAACTCTGGTTTCTTCATAAGATTCCTCCTGGGTGCATACTCTTCTGTTTTTAGAACCATTATTCTGTCAAAGCAGTTTCTATGGTCTCCAATCAAGCACTCTTACTCATCCATCACATTCTTTTGTAGCACACCCACAATCTCTGTTTTCCAATCCAATAGTCATGCACGTGCTTCATCTTTGATTTTTTAGCAACACTGGGCACAAAGGATGATTCTTCCTTGAAACAGCTTTCTCACTGACCTAGGATAACATATGCTCTTGTTTTTTCTCTTCTTCCTTGGTTACTGCCTCTCTACCTCTTTTGCTGACTCTGAGGTTCTCTGCAAAGTCTAACAGCAGGATGTTAAGGGCTGACATCTTGCCACTTGATTCAAATTCCTTTTTACTTTAATTTTTTCTTTATTCTTTGTCTATATCTACAGTTATATCCGCTTGGGACCTTATTCAAAAAATTTAGAAACATATATACAACTATTTAATCAACTTTTCTATAAGATTTCTGATAGATATATTAAACCTGTTTGTTTATTTTTATCATATATTTCATTTCATGGGGTACATGATCTTCAGTGGGCGCATTTACTTATTTTTGAGCCGGAGTTTTACTCTGTTGCCAAGGCTGGAGGGTAGTGGCAGGATAAGGGCCAATCATAGCCTCTATCTTTAAGGTTCAGGCAATCCTTCTGCCTCAGCCTCTTGAGTAGCTGAGACTACAAGGGCACACCACCACTCCTGGCTAGTTTTGTTTTTTTTTTTGTAGAGACGATTTCTCCCTATGTTGGCTAAGCTGCTCTAGAACTCCTGGGCTCAGGAAATCCTCTGCCTCAGTCTGCTTAAATGCTGGGATTGCAGGCATGAGCACTGCACTTGGCTCCATTTATTTCCAAATTTGGAAATAAATGAAATAAATACTCTGTATTTTATTCCTAATTTTTAATTTTTATTTTAAAGTTGTGGGGGTACAAGACAGGATTGCATAAATGAGTGATTTAGGTACTGGTGAAGTTTTGGGTCTCCCACACTGCAAAATAGAGGATGCCAGTAGCAGGACACTGCCAGGGGAGAGGGAGCACACATAACATCAATAAGGGTGTCTGGTCCTAACCCAGGAGAAGTGCGGTCATATATGTACATTCTTATAGGTCATCTTCATTTGGTTGTATTTTTGGGTTTCATAGTTCAAATTTTATAAGAAAAAGTTATTTTAGAGTTGGAATGTTAGAGCTCAATGCTTATCTCCAGGAATGATGGAAAGTCTGGTATTGACTCCTGGCCAAGATAGGTTGAGTGGGCTAACTAATGTTATTTAATATTTGAACATTCCATGAAGTCATTCAGGTTTAATTTGCTAATTGATGGCTTATACCTTCTGTAACTGGTTTAAGTGTCTCCTTTGGCTACATGACCAATGGGGCATAGCTATTCTAAAACCAAGATTTCTTGGAAATTTACAAACTAAAGATGAAACATGTCCTGTGTAATTAAGACTGGAGAAAAGTGTCACAAAGTCAATTATACCTTCTTTTTTTTTTTCTCTTTCTTTATAGAAGATAGAAGTATATAAGTTTGCCTGTGTGTAAAAAGCATTACAGGATTTTGTTCTGTGGCATCTTGTGGGTTCTTTTAATCAACTAATTCTGTGACTTCATTGCACACCCTAACAAAAATTACATTACTGTCTTTTCCTCAAGATTTTCTCCTTAAAATCTCCTATTTAAATTATCAAGGTCACCATTTTTTTTTCAGTTAAAAAGCCACAATTCTTACATTAACTGTAGAAGTTTTCTCTTCCCTAGGTCTGCCTTTAATAATTTAATATATTTTTATTACATCTCTTTTGTTCTTGCTCTCTTTCTATTTTTTCTTAACATTTTAAAGGAATTTGCAAACTTACTTTCCTGTCTCTTATCATATCCCCAAAATCATCATTAGAGGTGCTGCTTAACATCTTAAATGTCTGGCCATTGCAGGCTTCTTAATCTTAGGGTCATAGATACCTGGATAGAAACACAAATTTCTATTAGTGTCTATGAAACAACATTTTACAGGAGTAAATCTTCAAAGATTTGCAATGACTTTGTGAAAGAAGAAATGAAGACCTGCTGTTCCTAATGCCTCAGATTGGAATTGTATTAATTTCATAATTTCACCATTGCAATTACAACTCTGCTTTATTATTTTCTAATTATATATGCATATCAACTTTCATCTTGAGTTATTTTAAATTTATGTATGTAATGTGTGTGTATGTGTGTTTCTGTTGAACTAGAATGTTCTCACTCTCCTTACCTTACTCACTTTTTAACCACTGAAGTTTACTCACAAAGAACATGATAGTCTAGTGAACTAGGTCAAGCAATGTAACTACACTGAACTTACTGTCTTTCTATTAAGCATTGTTATTTTAAGATTCAATATAAACACCAATTTATCTAAGTTGGTTTGCTTTTCCTCTAATGTGATTCAGTGACATGTTGGATATATCTGTGGAGTTGAAGAGGAAATATTTTAATATTTCTGCACCATTAGGCTTTCATGAACAAAGTTCATAGGAATCTAGGAGTTGGGCTTAATAGACAAAATTTTGGAAATTAACTTATAACTGAAGAGATAGTGAAAGTTCCAGAGAGATTTCCCTTTTCTGAGCTACATGTTTACATATTAAGGATCTGAGGTCATAGAGGCACTCTTGGGTTATTTCAGCTGGAAACAATGACCTTATCTTTCTCCTAGGGGGATTCCTTTGCATTCCAGTTAGAGGGGGTACTTCAAGCCCTTTCTATGACCTTTTCCAGGAGGTAGAAGAAGTGAAAGGATGATAGCTTTCTCCTTCTCTTGTTTGTGTATTTTTGTATTTATTTATTTAAAAGATGTGGGTACAATTCAGGGTTAGGTATATAAGTAGTCCTCACTTCACCTGGTTTGGGATCAGGTACCCTTCTTAATGTCTTAATGTCTCAAATACAAGCAGAAAACAACATTTTGGGTTTTTTTTTTTTCTCTACCACAGACTTCCTTAGGCATAAAATGACATCTAGTTTTTATTGTGTTATCCTGGAGTAGAAACTGGAAGAAAGGGGAGCTGCACACACTATTTGGGGTAAATAAATCATAATAATCTGTGCTCCAGAAAAAATGTGTCTGCATTTAGTATAACATTGGTAGGTAGACAGATGATAGATAGATATTAAAAACTTCACAGTATTTCATGTAATTACATCATGAAGTGTTGAAACATTTTGCATATTTGTTTTCCTTCTAACCTTGATTGCAAGTTTCTCAGAGGAACAAATTCTATTACAGTCATCTTTTTTAGTTTAATGTCCAGCATCTGGTAACACTAAACAAAATAAATGTTGACTAACTAAACTTTAAACAAAAATAAAATGTCATGACAAAATTTACAATATTAAATGAAATCTAGGCAAGAATAAAAGAGAAATGAAAAATGAAAGAAAACACATGTTGGCTAGCATATTTGTTTTATGAGAAGGGCTTTGGAGTTTCAAAACAATGTTTTCCAAAAAAATAGCAATTGTTATTGTGTTCCTATACTAATACAACATATATTATAAAAGTTTGGAAAATAAAATATATGAGATTTGTCAGAACATTTCTTCAAATTTAATTATATAATGGTTAACTGTGTAAAGTTCTACAACAGGCTCCAGATTTGAAAGAGAGGAGAAGACCCATGGAAAAAAGGATCTATTCTCTTTTGTTGCTGTAAAAAGAAACTAGTGAGAGGAAATGTGCCTTTTTCATTCTTAAGTCAGAAATATAAATTGTAAATTATATCTGTGCAGGGACCGAGTCTGTTATTTTCACTGATGTGTCTCAGACACCAAGTATGTGGTGTCAGTAAATATTTTTGGATTAATAATGCAACAAAACCTAAAAATCAAAAACAAAAAATTCATGACTAAAATAAATTCTTTTATATAATGCCCATAATAATAATAACTGTGATATTTATTAAGGAAAAAAAATCACAGAAGGAACAAAAGTCTACTAATTAATGTACTATTTTGGTCAGAGTATATAAACTTGGTATATGTTACATTAATATAAAGGAGATAATAGTAATCATCAAGGATAATATTTTATTTAAATTAGATATTTCAGAAAAATGCACATAGAAATATAATACAGTATTGTTATAGGTGTATATAAGCAGTGTCAGTTATGTTTAAGCAATGATCTAAATTGTAAATATTTTTTGTAAACATGAATTTGTTTACTAATTTTTTGTTCTGTCATAACTAATGAAACATATTTTGAGCTCTAGAATAATAAATGAGTGCTTTCTCTCTTTCATGAATTATTTTATAAAATATTCATCTAATAAGTTAGAAGAAATTGAAGTATACATTTTATAATAAAATATACGGTATCTTTATATCCTTAAAAATATATCTTTTATGGGGTTTAACAAATATTAGAGCCGGGCTCGGTGGCTCAGCCTGTAATCCCGCGCCTTTGGGAGGCTGAGGTGGGTGGATCGCCTGAACCCGCGGGTTCGAGACCCGTATGGGCAGGCGAGACCTCATCTCTACAATAAATCAAAAAATTAGCCGGGCGTAGTAACGTGCGCCTGTAATTCCGGCTACTCAGAAGGCTGAGGCGGAAGGATCGCCGGAGCCCGCGGGTCGAGGCTGCGGTGGCCGGGAGCGGCCCCTGCACTCCAGTCTGGGCGTCAGAGTGAGACTCCAACTCAGAAAAAAAAAAAAAAAAAAAATATTAGCTAAAACTTCTCAGGCACCGTTATGCTTAAGTAATTAGCTAAAACAATATGAGAATTAGAAATAATAAGTCTGACAGAAAATAACAGGGGCAGGGCAGATAGTCTGGTATCAGAATATCAATACATAATTGTTTTTTTTTTAAATTTCATGTTCAGACTGCTTCTCTTGAAACTTTGTGGATATAGATTTTTTTCCTCATCATTGGGTGCAGAAGATAACTTCCAAAAGCTCCCATTACCTTTTATGGTTCACTTTAACTTCTGTTTGTAAACTACTTTCATTCATTAACTTCCAGTATAGAGGAGCACCACAGGTGCATTTTAGGCACAACAAAATTATTTTACACTCAAGTTTTTTTTTTAAATCATCAAAGTTGCAAGAGAAAGTAATTAAATTTTAGATAAGCTTTGTTATTTTGAATGAATGTAGGCATAAAACTATAAAAACTTCACACTTCAGAATGCTTATATTGTGTGATATTTCTTGTTTCAGACTTCTAGACTACCCCATAAATATTTATAATTTTTATATGTCAATGAAAAATGCAATTTAAAAATATCAAAGACTAATACTAGTCTACAGCTCTTTTTAGATATCTTGATATGCTTTTAAGTGGGCAGCCATGAGTAACAAGAAGAAACTGGACCTTCAGTTAGGATAATTACATTGTAATGTAAACTGGATAGTAGCAAAACAAATTGGAAGAAAACTTGGAGAGATAATTAAATGGTGAAAACTAAAATTCGACATTTAATAATAATAAAAAGAAAAACGAATATGTATCAAGTTTCACTTCTCTCTCAATTTTATAATAAAGAAATGTTATATAGTGTCAGAAAATTTCACTATGAATATCAGAACTAAATTTCCTTTGCTTATATCTTTACTAATTTCAGCTGTTTGGATTTTGGAGTTTTCATTTGATACATATAACTGTCTTTTGATACATTTTTTTCTTGGGCATTTATGTTTTGGATAATTAATGAAGTATCCTAACAGGTGTGTTTTTACCTGAACCCATCTTTTTGTGCTAATATAGTTTAGTTAGAAATAACTCACATTAGTGTGACATTTGTGAGCACCAATTCTATGATAAATTTATATTTATTTGTGTTTTTTTTGGTAAAAATTTTAATGGAAACTGAGTAAGAATCAAGGGTGAATATTTAGCAACCATTCTAAAATTAAAGATAATTTTAGCACCAAAATAATTATTTCATCTGCATTTCTCTGATTACTTATTTTAAAAAATAAAATTGTTTCTTGATTTTTTTTCCACATAAGATTTTACATCATTTTTATCTCACATACAGATTACCTTGCCTTTAATATGGAAAGCAAGTTAGTTTATGACATGACTATAATTAGATTTAAATTTTTATATGAATAGAGCACTAAAAGCAAAAGCAATAAATTATATCTATCAAATGGTACTCCTAAAATTCTTCACTCAGAATTTTCTAGGAAACAATGATGACCACAAACCATTTTAGGGATGATGGTTGTTTGGTGTTCAGAAACAAGACAAGTAAATCAACTTTCAGGTTAGGTAAATTCAGTTCTAAATCCTATTTCGAGAAGATTGGTACAAAGAAAAATTAAACAAGAAATAATAATATGAGAGCCATTGCTGGAGAAATAGATTTTGCAGGATGGATGACGTAATTAACAGGAAAGTGAAACGTGGAGAAAGGTTTAAGGTTTAATAAGGTTTACCTGAAGAAAAACTCTAGATAAAAAATACACTGAGTGGAGTTAATGACAAATAAGACTTTAAAGAAGAAAAACTTAATGAACTTGAAAAAATAGCAATAGAAACTGCTGGAGAAGAATTAATACGCATATACATATTATAACATATATAAGTATATATATAAGTAGCAATACTATAATCTGTGGACTACCTTGCAACATCTGTTTATACATAACAGATAAAATGTTATAGAAAAAGATTAAGACAAAAAGTTAATTCTTGGAAAGAATAAATAAGATTAATGAACCTCTAGTCAGATTTACTAAGAAAAAGAAAGAGAAAACCTAAGTAAATACAATTAGTAATGCAAAAGATGAAGTCACAACTGACCCAGAAGAAACTCTAATGATTACCAGATTTCAGGATTACTCTAAAACCACAATAATCAAAGCTTTGTGGCACTGGTATAATTTTAGACATATATATCAATGGAAGAGAAGATAGAGGCCAGGAATAGATTTTCACTTATATAATCAGTTAATTTTTGTTTTTATAAAAGTGCCAAAGTAATTGAATGAGGAATGTGTAATATTTTCACAAAATGGCACTAGACATTTTTCTGAGAGGAAAAAATGGAATCTTAAAACTTACATCATATGCAAAATGATCAAAATAGATTACAGACTTAAATAAGAGCTACAATGATAAAGTTTATGGAAGAAAACATAAGAGAAAAATCTTTATGCTATTGTGTTGGCAAAGAGTATCTAAACATGATACAAATAGCATTAATTACAAAAGAAAACATAATAAAATAGCTTTCATAAAAATTAAAAACTTTTATTCACCTAAAGAAGCATTTAAGAAAATGAAAAGACAAGCACAGACTAGCAGAAAATATTTGCAAATACATAACTAGTGAAAGGCTTGTGTACAAAATAATAAAAAAGCAAACAATACAACTTCTTAAAATGGGCAAAATATATGAACAGACACATCCCAAAGAAAATACTATGAATAACCAATATAGACATGTCAAGTAAACAGGGAAATACAAATGACAACCACAATGAAACCACTAGGATGGGTAAAAAAAAATTTTAACTGTCAGCACCAGGAGTTAGAGAACATGTAGGACAATTAGATTCTCAGACATTGCCAATGGAAGTGTGAAGTAAAATGATACAGCCACTTTGCAAAGTGTTTGGCAGTTCCTCATAAAATTAACCACACTCCCACTGTACAACCTTGCAATTCCACACCTGGGTACGAGCCCAAGGGAATTAAAACAGCTTTCCATACAATGACTTGCATATGAATATTTATTACATCATTTTTCACAGCTTCATACTCATAATAGCCCAAATCTGGAAACAACTTATGTCCATCAGTTGAGGAGTGGGCAAACACATTTTAGTTATCCTATAGGATTCCACTTAGGAATAAAAAGGAACAAAATATTACAAATGCAACAAATGAGTGAATCCCGAAAACAGTATAGTAAGTGAAAGAAATCACATACAAAAGATATATACATAAAATTCTAGAAAAGGCAAATCTATAATGATAAAATGAGCAGTTACCTGGAGCCAGGGGTCCTGGGCGAGTATTGATAATGATGGGGCATGAGAAATTTCTGGAGATGATAAAAGCACTCAGTATCTTGACCACACACAATTGTCAAAAGCCCATCAAACAGCATCATTCAAATATGTAAATACTATTGTATAAATGATACTTTGATAAAAAATACTTTGACCTAAAATTTTTTTTAAAAAGCTTATCAGAGATTACCTGTCACACCTATGTGGCAATAAACTAAAAAAACTAGAGGAAATGGCATACTTCTTGACATCACACAACTTTCTAAGGTTAAAACAAGAAGAAATTGAAGCCCTAAACAGAGTAATAGCAATCCAGGAAATTGGCTTTGTCATAAGAAATATACCAAAAACAAAACAAAACAAAAGGCAAAACAAAAAACAAAACCCTGGACCCAATGGCTTTCTAGGTGAATTCTACAAAACATACAAGGTGGAGATCACACCAATCCTATTGAAAGTATTCCAGGCCATCAAGAAAGGTGGAACTCTCCCCAAATCATTTTATGTTTATACATGTGATTGAAATTGCCAAAAGATAAGAGAGTAGAGAAGAGCGATTTGAGACATAATCACCAAAGATTTTTAAAAATAGTAACCACAAACTTATAGATCCTAAAACCACAAATAACCCAAAGAACAACAACAAAACAAAACAAAAAAAAGAAGGAAACTATAAAAGGCACATCATAACCAAATTATATAAAATTAGTGAAAGAGAAAAATAATCTAATGAAACCAGAGAAAAATTACATTTATGGACAGAAGAACAAACATAAAGAAAATATAAATTTCATGTCAAAATAAGGCAAGCTAGATGATAGTTGAGAAGGTCTTCAAAATACTGGGGAAAAGAAACCTGTTAAAGTAGAATTATTTAACTAGTGCAAATATCATCAAAATACAAAGACAAAAAACAACCTTTACAATACATAAACATAAAAAATTTCAAAAACTTAAAAGAAATTCTTCTGATAGAAGAAAATGTTACCAGATAATTACTTAGACTTTCATAAAGGGGAGAAGCAAGAAGAGTATATTCTATAAATGTAAGAAATTTATTGCCATTTAAATTTATGTGACATATAATGCCTATTTAAAGCAAAAATAATGACAATGTATTGTGAGGTTTATATCATAGTGTATGAAAATAATATAAAACTAGGAGGAGAGAAATGAGAATACATTGTTGTAAGAATTACACAGTATATAAAGTGGCATAATATGACTTGAACATAGACTGTGATAAATTAAAGATGCATACCATAAACCATAACACAGCCACCAAAATAACAAAACAAAGAATTACATTTAAGAAGACAGTAAATAGTACACTGTAGATCATGAAAACTTTGAGTTTAATCTAATAAAAGAAAGAAAAGTGAGAAAAAGGAAACAAGTACAAAAAAAGCTAATCTCTCTCATACTGGTGATTACATTAAATATAAATAGTGTAAACACTCCAAATAAAAGTTAGAGTGTCAAACTGATTAAAAGACTAAGACCTAATGTTATACTGCTCATGAGAAGCCTATTTAAATATAAAGACAAAATCGGTTAAAAAAATAAAAGATCAAAAAGACTCATCAGGCTAAATCCAAGATCAATGATTCTATTATATATCAAACAAATAAATAACGCCGTTTCTCCAAAATTTTCAAGAAAAATTGATGAAAAGACACAGGCTAAAACAAACAAAACAAAAACTTACAATTCGCATCTGCTAAAGAACTTGTATTTAGAATATGTAAAACAACTGTCAAAACTTAATAATATTAAAATGCATCAAAACATTTATTTTTCATTGATTTGTGTGTCAATTCTTTTATCAAGTCTGATGTACTTTCCTTCTAGACTTAGTTTGGTAAGCATTTTTATCATAAATGCAAGCTGAATTTTGACAAATACACTTTTCTGCATCTAGCAGACTAATTATATCATTTTTATTTTTTAATTTGTTAAAATAGTGAATATACCCATTTAAAATTGCTGAATCAGGGCAACCCCCTGGTGTCCCCTCCCACTGTGGGAACTTTTCTGTCCTTTTAATAAATCCTACTTTCTTTTTTTTTTTTTTTGAGTTGGAGTCTCACTCTGTCGCCCAGACTGGAGTGCAGTGGCCGCTCCTGGCCACCGCAGCCTCAACCTGCTGGGCTCCGGCGATCCTTCCGACTCAGCCTTCCAAGTAGCCGGAATTACAGGCATGCGCTACCACGCCCGGCTGATTTTTTGATTTATTGTAGAGATGAGGTCTCTCTGCCCAGGCGGGTCTCGAACCCACGGGCTCAGGCAATCCACTCACCTCAGCCTCCCAAAGGCGCGGGATTTTTCATTGTTTTCATTTTTATTAGTAATAACAAATTCAAGTTTACTTATCTTTGTCTTGCTGTTTATGCAAATCTCATAAAATGAATGGAAAATTTCTCCCAGTCTTATTTTGCAGAAACATTTGGACAGAATTGGTATTATTTCTTCCAGGCTTGATTAGAAAACATCTTCATTGAAGACATTTTGTAAAATTTTTGTTGTGGTTGGAATGTTTTTAACTATGAATTCAATTTATTAACAGATATAGAATTGCATAATTCTAATATATTCTTATCATTTTGTTTTTATTTGTTTGTTTTGAGTTGGCATCTCACTCTGTTGCCTAGGTTGGAGTGCAGTGGCATGCTCATGGCCTCTGCAGCTGTGACTTGCTGGGTTCAGACAACCCTTCTGCCTCAGCCTTACAAGTATATTCTTGTCATTTTAATATCTGCAGCATTTGTTATGATAACCCCTTCCACTTAGTGGCAATTTGTGTTTTTCATCTTTTTTAAATGTCACAACAGTTTGATTTAGTAATTATAGTATATTGTTCTTTCCAAGCAATATTCAATTAGCTGCATTGATTCCCTATATTTTTAAAACAAAGTTTACATTGTATTTATTTCTGCTCTTGACTTTATTCCTTTATTATTTCCTTCATGCTTTTTGTGCTAGGTTTACTTCTCTTTCTCTGTTTTTTCTTTCTAAGTTTTACAATGGAATCTTAGGTCATTGCTTTGCAAGTTAAGTTATTTTCTACAATGTTTCTCTATTGCTCTCTTTGCATCACACAGCTCTTTATGTTCTGATTTCATTTTCTGTTAATTTAAAATATTTTCTAATTTATCCTGTAGAAATTTGACTTGTAGATTAATTAGAGAGGTTGTATCTTTATTTCTGGATTTGGGGAATTTTCTAGGTACTTGTTTTGTCATTGATTTCTAGTTTAATTACACTAAGATCAAAAAGACCTTTTGTATTATTTCAATAATTTAACCACGACTCAGGATTTGACCTACCTTAAATAACATCTCATGCCCACTTCAAAAAAAAATGATAGGCATATTTTCGTTGGGAGTAGTGTTGTATAAATTATATCAAATCAGTTGATAGCTTTGGTTAGATCTTCTAAATCCCTATTAATTTTGTTGATTCTATTGGTTACTGAGACCAGAGTGTTAAATTCCATAACCATAATTTTCTGGGTTGTTACACTTAAAATGTATTTCCTATAGACAACATATAGTTTCTCTTGCTTTAAAAAAAATGCAATTAATCACTGTGTTTTAATTGGAATACTTAGATTATATGTGCTTCCTTTAATTATTCATTATTTAATATTAATTATGAATATATTTAGAATAAAACACACTAGTCTTTTAGTTTTAGGTTTTTTTTTCTGTTATTGGTTCAGCCTTATTCTTAGACAAACTATTGTCTCTGGGTGTGGAGTGGGCTTTCTTAGTGTTTCACCTCCTTTTCCCATGACAGTCAATTCTTTCTGGAATTTTTGATAGGTCTGTGTCACAAGGATTTTCCAACTCTTTTGAAAGAAACTTTTCTCAGTGGTACAGGATTTTTTTCAGATTGGACCTAAGATGGTTTCCTGCCCCTATTATTCCCTCAGAATCATCTTAAATTAGACATTGGTCTTTTGCTTCACTTTTTCTACTGTGGCAAAGGCTTTCATCCCACAAGAGGAAAGGATGTGGTAGAGGTATGTACCTCTTCTGTAGCTTCAGCTACTTCCCTTCAACAGGTCTGTGTCCTTCCAGAAAGGTTGGCTGGTATCTTGTCCTAATCTCAGTGTCACCCTCGAGCACTTGCTGAGGAAAATGGAGAAGAAATTTTGAGATGCCCAATTTTCCTCTCAGCTGTCAGAGTTTCTTATTTCCCAATCTAGTTCATATTTGTCCTTTAGAAATTCCTTAAAAGTGTGACTGAAATTGCCATATCATCTTTGAAGAGAACCCTCTTTTCATCAGCATTCTGCTCCAGGGACACACTTGTCTCTGTCTCCTTTAAGTATTTGGGGTTTTTTTTGTTGTTTTTTTTTAAATTACAAACTATAAGTGTTTGCTTGTCATGTGACATTAAGTTTCTAATGTGCTCAAAAAAATCCATGAGCATGGAATATTTCTCCATTTATTGTGTCTTTGATTTCTTTGAGCATTGTTTTATACTTTTTGTTGTAAAGGTCTTTCATTTGTCTGTTTAGGAAGATGCTGAGGTATTTCATATTTTTTGTGGCTACTGTGAATAAAATTGTACTTTTTATGTGGTTTTCTTCCTGTTGGTTGTTGGTTTACAAAAATGTGATTTTCTTTTGCACATTTATTTTATACTCTGAGACTTTGCCAAAGTCCTTTCTCAGTGCAAGGAGGTTTTCAACAGATTCCTTTTGGCTTTCCAGGTCATATATTATGCATATTATATGCATATATCCAGATCATATAATATGCATGTTATATGCATATATTCAGATCATATAATATGCAAAGATTAGTTTCCTTTTTCCTATTTGGATACCCTTGTTATCCTTCTCATGTCTGATTGCTCCAGCTAGGGCTTACAACACTATGTTGAACAGGAGGAGTAAGAGTGCGAAGCCTTGTCTTGTTACAATTTTCAGGGAAATGCATCTACTTTCTGTTCATTTAGTAAAGCGCTGGCTGTGGGTTTATCATAATTCTTCTCAGACTTGTATACAACAATAGAGAAATTTATATGGAAACAAAAATGACCACAAATAGCCAAAACAATCCTCAGCAAAAGAAACAAAGTGGAAGGTATCATACTCCCAGACTTTACACTTTATTATAAGGCTGCAATAATCAAAACATGCTGGTGTTGGTACAAAAACAGGCACATAGACCAATGGAACAGGATAGAGATTCCAGAAACAAAACCTCAGTTTTTCAACCAACTCATCTTCAACAAAGCCTCTGCCAACAACCACTGAGGAGAGGAGAACCCATTCAACAAATGGTGCTGGGAAAAGTGGCTGACCACATGCAGAAGATTAACACAAGATCCCTATCTATCACTAGACACAAAACCCAATTCTAAATGGATCAAAGATCTAAATGTAAAACCTCAAATTATAATAATCTTTAAAAATGCAGGAAACATTCTTATGGAAATTGGAATAGTCAAATAATTCCTGATCAAAATCCCAGATGCTCATGTCTTGAGAGATAAGATAGACAAGTGAGACCTCTCAAACTGAAAAGCTTCTAAAAAGCCAAAGAAACCATCAGGGAGTGGGGAGACAGTCCACAGAATAGGAAAATATTTGTCAAGGGTACATCTGACAAGGACCTAACATCCAGGATCTACAAGGAACTCAAATGTGCCAAAAGGAAAAAAAAAAGCCCTATTTAAAAGTGGGCAAAAGACAATAATAGACACTTCTCAAAAGAAGATATATGATCAGTTAACAGACACTTGAAAAAATGCTCTGTCTCACTAATCATCAGAGAAATGCGAATCAAAACCATATTGAGATACCACCTTACTCCAGTAAGAATGGTCATCATTAAAAAAAAAAAAAAATTCAGCCGGACTTGGTG
>NW_007254923.1:803772-812168 GCF_000164805.1 Carlito syrichta | reverse complement strand
CCGGGGCCCGGAGCGGCCCTCAGCCCCGCGCCCCGCCGGTGCCGGACGACCGAAGCCTTCTCCCGCCGTGGCCACGTGTCCGGCGGAGGGCGCGATCGCCCCTGGCTTGGAGCGGGGCGAGGCGCCCTTGCTTTCCCAGACGCTGATAGAAAGCTCCAAGGCTGGAAGTGGTGGCTCACGCCTGGAAATCCCAGCGCTTCGGGAGGCCAAGGCAGGAGGATCACTTGAGGCCAGGGGTTCGAGACCAGCCTGAGCGAGAACCCCCATCCCTACAAAAAATGAAGCACTTTTTTTTTTTTTTGAGTTGGAGTCTCACTCTGTCGCCCAGCCTGGAGGGCAGCGGCCCCTCCCGGCCACCGCAGCCCCGACCCCGCTGGGCTCCGCGATCCTTCCGCCTCCGCCTTCTGAGTAGCTGGAACTCCAGGCGCTTGCTACCACGCCCAGCTAATTGTGACTTCTAAAAGAACTAGAAAATGGCCTTCCATACAACCCAGAAATCTCCTTTCTGGAAATATATCCGGAGGAACTCAAGTCATTCCACAAAAAAGGTACCTGCACATGCATGTTTATTGCAACACTATTCACAACAGCAAAAACATGGAACCAACCATGCTGCCCATCAAAATTGTACTGAAAAAAAAATGTGGTACATATACACAATAGAATATTATGCAGCCATAAAGAAAGTCACAATTATGGACTTTGCAGAATGTTGGATGATTTAGAGTCTATTATACTCATTGATGTACCACAGAAACAAAGATCTGAGTACCACATGTTCTCACTCATAAGTGGTCCCTCAACACCTACCATAATATTACCAAAAAAGGGATTGGGAATACAGGGACACTGCTGGGCAGGAGGAGACACATAACATCATTGTGAGTGCCTGCTCCGAATTCAGGTGAAGTGAGGTCCAGTGAGAAGCCAATACTTTTAGCTGTACCCAAACCACTTATATATGCAATCCTTACTCGCACTCCACAACTTCAACATAAAAAAAAGGTTAAGCACCACTACAACTTAAAAAAAAAAGAGAGTGATGACTATTGTAGTGTAAATTATTTATTTATTTGTTTATTTATTTGAGTTGGAGTCTCACTCTGTCACCCAGGTTGGCGTGCAGTGGCATGCTCATAGCTACTGCAGTCTTGACCTGCTGGGCTCCGGCGATCCTTCCGCCTCCGTCTTCCAAGCAGCTGGAACTACAGGCGTGCACCACCATACCCAGCTAATTTTTTTATTTATTGTAGAGATGAGGTCTCGCTACGTTGCCCAGGCTTGTCTCGAACTTCTGGACTCAGGCAATCCTCTTGCCTCGGCCTCCAAAAGTGCTAGGATTACAGGCTTGAGCCACCACACCTGACTCTAGTGTAATTTTAAAAACTTTATACAAATTAAAATTTACAGAACTTAAGCAAAGAGTAATTCATTAATTGGATAGCACTCAGAATCAGAAGAGCTCTGGAAAGGCTACGTAATTAGCTTTTATAGGCCAGGAAAAGAAGTAGGTAATAGAAATTGTCTGATTAGTTACAACTAGCTATCTGCCTTATTTAGGCATTGTGTAATAAGACACATACCTTATTTGAGCCTTATCAATTGGCCACCAATGACCAGAAACTCTACTGTTTGTGATTTACTGAAACTCAGTATTTTGCAAAGAGAATATAATAAATTAGGTTACAGTTTTTTACATGCAAACTAAAAGTATGGATACTATATTAGGTCAATGACTTTCTGCTTACTTAACAGTAGAAAATAGATAGATTAGATAGATAGATATAGATTGTGTGTATACACACACACACACATATAGGGTATACAACCTATATATATTAAAATATATATATATATGTAGATAGATATTATATGAAATCTGGACCTTCCCTTTGGTGATAGGGTGGGAGCGATGCATTGTTTAGTTTTTTTTTTTGCACTAAGCAAAACTAAAGATCTAAGAATATCTTCTTAAATTCAGCATGTTGTTGCTATTTCTCTCAGATACATTGAATCTTTACAGATTATACTGGAGTTGATTTTGAACATCTTACATTTTGAACATCTTACATGTTTCAAACTAGAAGAGAGATGGAAATTACTATTAAATCTTTTCCTTGATACTCTGAATAGAACTTAAATTGAATTAACAAGGTAAAAACAAATTTTAGAGTCTCTATTCTCAGAAGAGATAGACCCAATTTCAAACTTTTATCAAAAGAACTCCAAATTGGTTATAAAATACAAAACAAACACAAACATTAATTACTAAAATTAATTACCAAAGAAATATTATTATAATTACCACAAAGGTTTTGGTAATGTAAAACAAATACACATGAAAAAGATCAGAACAAAACCAAACTTTGGCATTTGAATCAGGAGCAGTTGACCCTTTAATCAACTTTTTAAAAACTGTTTCGGTCATTGCCAGAACATCCCTGCCATTGCCTTGCTAGACTCAGGTGCAGTCATGTGCTCTTTGAGCTATGGCTATCACCATGCTTCCTGGCTTTGGTTCCCTCTCCTACCTTGAGGAGGTGAATCTTCTCTTTCTCTCTCTCTAATTTACTTTCTAAATAATCTATGTTTTCTGATCTAAAACACAAGACAAACAAACAAAAAACCAGTTTTATTTTCTTTTATTTTATATAAAAATTACCCAAACTTGGTAATGTCAATTAGTAATTTATGCTAGCATGCTATTTAGTTTAAGGTTGAGACCTTCCATTAGCTTGGAAATTTGCTTTCAAAGTTTCCCCCAATAATTAATTATCATTTTAGCAAATAATATTTGTGTACAATCTTAGTTTTGTAAATATGCACGTTAAAAGACCTTTAAAAAAAAAAAGTCTGAATAAATCAATGGCTAACTGCAAAACCACTAATCAGAAAAAATATTTGTGTCTACCTTATATCAGGTCTGTTTATATATCATTATAGCTACAGAACAGTCTTTGAAGTAGTATAGCTTTAGAATCTTTATCATCATGCTATCTAACCTCTTTAAGAGTTATTCACATCATATAGATTAATGGTTTTAACTTGTTTTGCTTTGATTTGTTGATGTTTTTAGCCATGGCGATTTTTTCCAAATGAAAGCCTAAGAAAATGAATAAAACTATACAGACACCAACTACAAGACATACAAGGAGGAGATGATACCAATCTTATTGAAAGTATTCCAGGCAATCAAAAATGATAGACTTCTCCCCACTCATTTTATGGAGCTAATATTGTACTGATACCAAAACCTGCCAAAGACCCAACAAGAAAAGAAAACTACAGGCCAATCTCTTTGAGGAACATAGACCCAAAAACTCTCAACAATATTCTAGAAAATCAGATTCAACAACATATCTCAAGGATATTCACCATGACCAGGTGGGCTTCATTATCAGAATGCAGGATTTGTTCAACATTTGCCAGACCATAAATGTAAATCAGCACATTAACTGCTGTAAAACCAAGAACCACATGATCATCTCATTAAATGCAGAAAAAGCATTTAATAAAATCCAGCATTCATTGTTAATAAATAAAAACACTGGAATACCTAGGCATAGAGGGAACATTCTTCAAAACAATATGAGCCAAAATTTTGCTCAGTGAACAGAAGCTGGAATCATTTCCCATAAGACCTGGAAAAAAAACACGAATGTCTACTCTTATCCCTTCTATTCAACATAGGGATGGAAGTCCTAGTCAGAGTAATCATACAAAAGCAGGAAATCAAGGCTATCCAATCAGGAAAAGTGGAAGTTAAACTATATCTCTTTTCAGACTATTTGATCCTATAACTAGAAAGCCATAATTAGTCTGTCAAAATCCCCCTTCACTGTTAAACAACTTTAGAAAGGCTCATGTTACAAAATCAACGCAAAAGACAGCTGAATTTAAGTAACCGGCAGGTAGATAAACAAGTAAAAAACTACAGTTTCATTCACAACAAATAAAAAAAAAAAGAAGGAAAGGAGAAAAAACAAACAAACAAACAAAACCCTTGGCAACCACCTAACCAGAGTAGTCAAAGACGTTTACAACAAGAATTACAAAACACTACTCAAAGAAATCAAGATGACACAAAGAAATGGAAAAACATCTCATGTTCATGTAATGGAAGAATCAGAATTGTCAGGATGTTCATCCTACCCAAGGCAATCAGCAGATTTAATGCAATACTCATCAAATTCTCAAACATTATTTTTCATAGATCTGGAAACAATACAGAAATTTATATGAAAACAAAAAAGAGCATAAATAGCTAAAACAATCCTCATCAAAAAGAACAAAGTGGAAGATATCACAATTCCAGACTTCAAGCTTTTTAACAAGGCACCAGTCACCAAGACAGCACAGGAACAGTACATAGAGACCAATGGAACAGGACAGAGATTCCAGAGTTAGAAACATGTTCTTTCAACCAACTCTCCTTTGACCAATAACAATCACTGGGGAAGGGAGATGATATTTAACTAATAGTTCTGAGAAAACTGGTTGACCACATGCCGAAGAATGAAATTTGACCCCTACCTATCACCATACACAAAAATCAACTTTAATTGTATCAAAAATCTAAACGTAAAACTATAAGAATCCTAGAAAAAAAGTACAGAACACCCTTATGCATGTTGGAGTAGGCAACCAATTCTCAAACAAGTCTCAAAAAGCAAGTGCCATAAAAGCTAAGATCAACAAACAGGACTTCATGAAACTGAAAGGCTTTTGCACAGCAAAATAAACCATCAAAAGAGTAAAGACAAAACCCACAGAATGGAAAATAAAAAGTTTGCAAATTATGCATCTGACAAAGGTCTAACATTCAGGATCTACAAGGAACTCAAAAAAAGTGAAAGAAAAACAAGCAGCTCCATTAAAAAGTGCAATAAAGGACATGAACAAACATTTCTCAGAATAAGACTTACGAGCATCCAACAGACACATGAAGAAATGCTCAACCTCACTAATTATCAAATAAACGCAAACCAAAACTACAATGAGATGCCACCTAACTCCGTAAGAATGACTATCATTAATAAGTAAAGAAAAATAAGAAATAAAATTATAGGTGCTGGTGCAGATGTGAAGTAAAGGGAACACCTAACATTTTGGTGGGAATACAAACTAGGGTTCAACTTCTATGGAAAGCAGTGTGGCAATTCTTAAATAACTCAAAAGTGATCTATACAATCCAGCCATCCCTCTTCTAGTAATGCACCCAGAAGAACACAAATCACTCTTCCAAAAAGGCACCTGCACATGCATGTTTATTGCCACACTATTCACAATAGCAAAATCATGGATGCAACCCTGCTGCCTATGAATAATGGACTGTAGAAAAAAAGTGGTACATTTACCTGATGGATTAATACACAGCCATAAAGAAGAACAAAATCATGAACTTCGCAGCAACTTGGACAGAGTTGGAGACCATTATACTAAGTGAACTATCAAAGAAACAAAGAACTGAATACCACATGTTCTCACTCATAAGTAGACTCTGAGCACTAGTCATATTAGCACAAGGGTGAGATGAGCAGTCATTGGATACTGCTAGTGCAGGGAGGGAGGGAGGAGGATGGAGGGCATGTAACAACACAAAGACTACCTGGTTCAAAACCAGGGGGAGTGAGGGCCATTTAGAAGCCAAAACTTCACCTGCATGTATCCTACTTATGTAGTTAATACTCACTTGTACCCCACAGTTCTATAACAAGTAAATAATAAACGATTTTTTAAAAACACAAAACAAAAATGAACAAATAAAAACCTAGTGTAGTTCCTGTCGTGGAAACAGGGTAGTGACTCTGGTGCTTTGGAACATATTTTCTTGCTTCTACCATCCCTTGGCATTCCACGGCTCACAAAGGGTATATGTGACATGCCTTGGTGGGTTATTTTGAAACATACTGATCTAGATGAAAACTGCTTTTTGAAAAAAAAAATTAGAGGTATCTGGAGATATAACCAAGTCTTTAGATATATACGTATCTAACTATCACATTATGTGATTCAGTGTTTTTTCCTAATTTTAGGTCTTACCTATCTATGAACATTGACAAGTCCACAAACTAGTCTCTATTTTTATACTTAATCCTCATTACTAATGTTGACTGATAACGGAAGAGCAAAGTATGCCATTTCTAGTGTCAGACACTTGAACACCATGCTTGCCAGCTTGCCCAGGATAGTTATCTCTCACATGCTCCGCGGGTTGAAGAGTGCAGTTCATTTTTAAGAACTACTGAGAAAACAGACATGCTTCTATTTAAGGAAAATAACAACAACTCAATAAAACAATAAATACGGGAAGTGCTGCCATGTCTTCTTCCTAACACTGCTGTGTATGTGCCTGTTCATCTTCCATTTTGAAAAATCAACACTAAAAGATAAACAAAATTCTGTTATTGGGAAATATTCCAAAATGTCTACAGACCTCTCCACCAGTCACCTTGACCAAAAGTTTAAATATAAACACAATGTGGGCCGGGCGCATTGGCTCAGCCAGTAATCCCAGCACTTTGAGTGGCCTAGGCAAGAAGACTGCTTGAGCCTGGGGACAACTTGGTGAGACCTCGTCTCTTCAATTAATCAGAAAAATAAGCTGAGCGTGGTAGCGTGTGCCTGTAGTTCCAGCTATTTGGATGACCGAGGCGGAAGAATCACTTAAATCCAGCAGGATGAGACAGCAGTGGCTGTGAGCATGCCACTGCCCTCCAGTCCAGACGACAGATTGACATGCCAACTAAAATACATAAATATAAATAAACAAACATGATGTAAGCCACAATATTTTTCCTAAGCAACACTGAAAAATGATAGTAATATAGTTTCCTTGACCACATCTCACGTTTGCGGTAAATGTCAGTATTAAATGGTGTGTTAGACCATATTACTGTACTTTCATTTTCTGGATCAGTTTTACAAGAGCCTGAACTCTTAGGTCAGCCTTGGCCTTGTGACTTAGAATTTCATGATAGAATGGGAAAAGAGTTAACTTGTGTTCTTCTGGATGGAAGTTTCTGGAGCCTGAATTTGCATCTACATGTTCTTTTTTCTCCTTTCAAAGTTTCCAGCAATGTCCAGAAAGTGGTTGAACCTTGGCTAAGGACTAAAACAACTCAGGGTAATTGTGAAGAACAAGAAAATGAGTGAGAAACAAGCATTTTTGAATTTATTTCACTGAGAGCTGAGAATTGTTTTTGTCAAAGCATAAACTAGCTCATCCAAACCGGTACATAGGAATTAGCCTGGCTTACGAACCAAGAAACACTGGCTTTAAACATCAGACAAATAAGATTCTGTCACTGACCAGTAGAGGATACTGCATCTCTTTAATACAGCCGTTTCAATTTTTGTTGACAAAGCTCCAGGATTCTGTTGGGACTTAATGTAGGGAATGGACGTGAGATAAGAAAGTTTCTGAAGTGGAAGAAAAGCCGACCTCCAATCCATTTCAACTACTTCAGAGCTACATTAATTAGTCACTCTATCCTCATGTACATTGAGATTTTATGTAAGATTTTAATTAAACTGATTTGGCTCCTCTCAATTTCTTATGATATACTCTGTTTGAAAGAAGATTGTGTGATCAGAAAGGGAATAGAGAGCTTAGCATCTTTAAAAAGTTACAGTGTAAGAGCAAGTTTTTTTTTATTGTGTCTTTAGTCTTGGCCCTAAGGACAACTCAGCAGATGCAAACACATCTGGCGGCAAGTGCTAATTATTACCACCACTCAGCTGTAGCTTCTTTATGCTTTTCAGGTGTATTTTTCTCCAGGGAGTTTTTGTCCTGAATAGGGGAAATTAATGCTACACTCTCCTCGAGAGTTACATTTTTGTTTATATAATAATGATTTGTCATTTGGTCAGGATGTCAGTCTTTGCAAATTTAGCTAATGTGAGCCATGTTGACTGAGGCCACATATCCCCAAGTATATGAAAATATTACAAATATATCCTAGAATTTTGTAACCTTATCTCAGTCTGCAACCCTGTGAGGACTTGTCTGGGCTGGGAGACAGACTCCTTATATGACAAACTGATCTGTATTTTTAACATAAGGCAGTCTTGTTTATGCTCTATTTGTTAACACAGAAATGTTGAGCTGAGCAACTAGCTCAGGTCTCATCAGAATATAGGTTTCATCTGGAGTCAATCAGAGTTTTGAGTGTGTATGCTTTAAAATTTTTTTTTAAATATTAAGCTACACTTTAGGAAAGATTTATGGTATCTTTGTACCATGAACAGCTACTGGCAGTTCTAAACATTTCTAAACCTTAAAAAAAAGTCTATTAGAACTGGATGCCTACTTCAGAAATGTCAACATTGCCAGGACGTTTTAATTTAAAGTATCATTTAAAATATTAAAAGTAGCTGGACTCGGTGGCTCAGCC